>NW_011379813.1:0-637 GCF_000754665.1 Bison bison bison
CCCCTCCTTCAGTATTCTTCTCTCCAGAAAAAGTCACCGTTTTCTCCCCTTACCAGCCAGACCTCCCAACCTAGACCAACCCCTGCCTTCTAGCTCCCTTTTTTCCTTGCCTTTCTTTCTTCCCTCCACTTTCTTTTTCTTCCTCATCCTCTCCTATTTATTCATTTTCCAGAAAGCACAGGAGGACTTAATTTTCAAAATGATTACAAGGAACAAGTCCAAGAAGAATGATGAAAACCCAAGTACTCTGGCCCTTTGAGACTCGAGTTTTTCTCTGTGAAAAGACACCTACTTCGGCTGCCAAAAGACACTATTCTTTCGGAGCAGAGCCTCAAAGCTGCCAAAAGGAGCAAATAGCTTTTCCCAGTGAAATCTTCTATTTAAGACACGGAGGCTCATTTGGCAGAAACACTGAGATTTGGGAAACCTTGCCTCCCTATGAGGAGGGAGCCACCTCCAGGGAAGGATTCACGGGGACCCTTCTGTGAGGTGGTCCTGCACTGTGCTCTGTTGCTTTTAGAAAAGTGCCAAAGTCCTTGAAATCCAGGCCCTTTGGAAACTTCTCAGAGTGTCGTGGTCTCATAACGTGAGACTGGTGAATACAGCTCACATAGGCAAAGATTTAAAGTCGAGTTTG
>NW_011379814.1:0-881 GCF_000754665.1 Bison bison bison
AAAGAGATAGTATATGCGTATGTATGTGTGTATATATGCACATATAGTACATTTGTGCACATGTATACATGTGTGTGGGCTTCCCTGGTGGCTCAGATGGTAAAGCGTCTGCCTGCAATGCGGGAGACCCGGGTTCGATTCCTGGGTCGGGAAGATCCCCTGGAGAAGGAAATGGCAATCCACTCCAGCACTCTTGCCTGGAAAAGCCCAGGGACGGGGAGCCTGGTGGGCTGCCGTCTACGGGGTCGCACGGAGTCGGACACGACTGAAGCGTCTTAGCAGCAGTCGCAGAGAGAAAAGGCCAAAAGCGGGTGGAGGTAAGCAGCGATCTTGCTGATTCACAAACCCAGAAATTTCCTGGGTAAAATCTGAAACCTACCCCCATACAGAGAGGGTAAGGAGTGCCTGAAGAAGCAAAGACAGGGGCATCCACTCCAAGCTAGTAGGTGGCGGGTTTAATAAGTAAAGGAACTTACACACCAGACCCGTTTGGGGCAGACACCGGACAAGTAGACCTTGGCATCCACCCACCAGAATCTTACAAGAGTATGTAGTGGCTTTAACCGGGTTTGGTCACGGACACTTTCCAGAGGGTCTCAACACACCCTACTCTCTCAAGGCTGCTTCCTGAAAAGAGCCCCCACGGTGGGAATGGAGGGCAGAAAGTACATCCCAAGGACTGGGGAGGGGAGGAGACTCCAAATGCCTGGCTCAGGGCTCAGGTCAACTGGGAGTCACATCCTCTCAATCACTTCCTTCAACAGTTACCAAGTGTTCACAGAAGAAAAAGAAATGCAAATGGCTTTCAATTCATTAAAAGATCCTTATCCTTGCTTATAGTAAGAGAAATAACAGTTAAAACTACACTGACTGCAAAGCAG
>NW_011379815.1:0-840 GCF_000754665.1 Bison bison bison
AGCAAACTAAACATAAAGCAAGCAGAAGGATGGAAACAAAAAGGACTAGAATGTAGATAATTCAAATAAAAAATAATAAACAGAGATAATCAAACCAACCAAAGATTAGATTTTTTAAAAGATCGCCAACATTAATAAACCTTTAGATAAAGTGAAAAAGAAAAATGGAAAAGTATGACATTACTAAAATTAATGGAACGAAGGTATGAATGTTACTACTGAATTAACAAAATGGATTATAAGGTAACATTATAAATATTTGTATGTTAATAGAGACAACCTAGATCAAAACGAAAAACTAAACATGCAAACTACCAAAACTGACTCAAAAATAGAAAATCTGAATAGACCAGTAAAAAGTAGAGAGATTCAAGTAACAAAAATCTTCCAATATAGAAAAGCCCACGCCTGTATCATTACATTTATAATTTCTACCAAACATTCACAGAAGAGTATATGCTAATTCTTCATGAAACTTTCCAGGAATTAAAAAGTGAATACTTGCCAGCTCTTACTATGAGGTTGTAATTACGCTGATACCAAAATTACACACAAATACCAAAAGAAAGTACAACAAAAGACTAATGTCTTATATAGAGGCAGAATTCACCAAAAATATACTAACAAACCAAACCTAGCAATATATAAAAGAATTAAGCACCAGGACCAAGTAGAATTTATCCCAAGAATACAAGGTTGATTAAATATATGAAAATCAATTAATACACCAGAATAATCAATTAACTGATTAATAATAAGAATCAATTAATAACCAGAATACACTCAAAAACATATTATCATCTCGATAGAAACAGAAAAAGCACTTGACAAAAATCCAAC
>NW_011379816.1:0-579 GCF_000754665.1 Bison bison bison
GTGTTATAATCAAATAATTAGTGCTAAAAACATGAGCTACCATCTGCGTTCCCACTGACCTCTCCCTCGACTTGCTCCTTTAGACCTAAAGATGCCTACATCTGTTAGTTCCTCCTTGGGTTCCTTTCACTCCTGTGACTAGTTCCTTTATTAAATTGTCCTGATGGAACTTACCATTTGTTCCCCCATAAAAATACTGACTGAATTCGAAATTCTAGCTATCAAAGATAAACTTTGGCTTCCTAACACAACAGATGCCTGTTTTCTTGCCTGTCTTCATTCCTGGATTTGCTAGTCCCTTGAGGGTCGGGGTCTATCGTTGTATTCTCAGAACTCAGTTGAGGGCTTGCCCGTAGTAAATGCTCGGTAAATGTTTGCTGACTGACTTACTGTGATTTCCCCTATTAGTTTCTATTTAAAACTAGAAACAGAAATCATCTAAAAGAGGTATAAGCAGCTCTTCCAAATCTGTCACTCCAGAAGAATAATCCTTTTTTGATCTGGCTTTTTTCAGAGACATACACATAGAGAAAGAACCAATTCTTGCCATTTATTTCTCTTTGTTTCCCTTTTCCGGTC
>NW_011379817.1:0-724 GCF_000754665.1 Bison bison bison
TATCAAAATGTTAAAGGCTTAATTGAATATAATTTAACCAAGTAAATAAATTTAACTGTGTATGGTTGTCTAAGGGTATTAGAATATGGACTTTTATGTGACTTCCTACTAATGAATTAAATGGTATTAAATAGTAATATCTCACAGGAATAGGAAGTAAGTAGGAAGGCCTGTCAGTAATTTTAAAGTAGAGATGACTGGGGGTTTTTTGGTGTTTTTTTTTTTTTTTTGAGATATCTGCAACTCTTATATGATAAGAAAATATCGGTGATTTCCATCAGTGATAAAGTCAGAACTACTACTGCTGGGGTTTCTTTCCTACATTTATAAGGCTGAATTTCAATTTTAGATTCCAAAAAATAAGGATGCATGTTTTTTTCCCATCCAAATTCAAGGACGCCCCACTCAGTTGTAGAAACAGACTCCCTAGACCCCACATTAGAATCTTTGTCTGGATACTGCTTTTCCAAATCCGAGAAGACTGGAGGCCACTCATCCAGCCAAGAAAGTGCTTTTACAGTTTTTTCCTGCAGTTTTTCTCTCTTCTATTTAAATGACACATTGCCTAATTAACACCTTGCTGATTTACATAGCAGATAAAGAAAGAGAGACAGAGCAGCAAAGAGGTGCAGAGAGCTGAAGCATCTGAGATAGAAAACAAGAGCCTCTGAGAGTGGGAAAGACATAGCTTTAGCGGTCTGGTCACGTTTTTCTCTAGCAATTC
>NW_011379818.1:0-708 GCF_000754665.1 Bison bison bison
GCGTGAACCGAAAGGGCTTCTGAAGTGCCTTCCTGCGGAGACATGGGGATGTCTCGTCTTCTCTCCCACAGCTGTGGCAACCTAAACGGTCTCCAGACGTCGCCAGATGTCCCGGGACAAGGGACAGAATTATCTGACAACCACTGCCCTAGAAGGAGGCTGCCAGGTGGTCCAGCATCCAGCCCAGAGTCTGTAGGACCGACACCTCAACTTCTGCTCTTCCTCCTGAGCCAGTGCTCAGGAACAGCCACATGTGTCTACATGGGAGTTGAATCACAGCCCTGTCGGAAGCCTCTGCCCAAAGCCATGGACCGAAAAAGACAGAGTCAGAGGCAGAGAGGATTGAAACTCTCAGCTCCTCAGAATTAAACCTTAAGTGAGTAAATTGACTCTTGAGCAACTTATACTCTAAGTAGGCCACTGGGCACCTATGTCGGTGCTCATGTGGAGATTATGTGAACAGCTTATGTTACAGGTGAGCAGTTAATTATCCCACACAAAGTCAGTTTTGCTTCAAGAGAGCTTGGAAGGGGTTCAGCTGTGGAACCTCTGTCTGAAGGCTGAGAGGCAAAAGGCTTTCTTCATTTAGGGACAGGTCTCAGGGGCCCAGGGTGCCTGAGCCCAGTGCCTCGTCTTCCTTTTTTTTTTTCCAAGATGCTTAGTACGGGATTTAGTTCCTGGACCAGGGATAGACCTAGGCCCTTGGGA
>NW_011379819.1:0-2369 GCF_000754665.1 Bison bison bison
TGGTGTCAGTGAACTCCTTGTAGGGGAAATGATTCAGGTGGTCCAGCTTATAAAGCCACACACTTTCTTTCAGACTTTCAAAAGAAAGGTGCTGCTAGTGGTAAAGGATCAGACTGCCAAGGCGGGAGACACAACAGACACAGGTTCAACCCCTTGGTGGGGAAGATCCCTTGGAGAAGGAAATGGGAACTCACTCCAATATTCTTGCCTGGAAAATCCCATGGACAGGGAGCCTGGCGGGTTCCACTCCATGGGTCACAAAAGTCAGACACGATTGAGCCCACACACACACATATACACATATATGTTTAATCCAAGAGAAAGCAGAGGTTAGAGTGGTTACAGTTCAGGGCAGAGCAAGATGATACATGTGTAGGACTTCCCTGGGGGTTCAATGGTCAGCAATACACCTGCCAATACAAGGGACATTGCTTTGATGCCTGGTCTGGGAAGATTCAACATGCCACGGAGCAACTGAGCCCATGCCCCATACCTACTGAGCCTGTGCTCTAGAGCCCATGTTCTGCAATAAGCAAAGTGACCACAGTGAGAAGCCTGTGCACAGCAATGAGAATTTAGCCCCCCTTCTTACAAGTAGAGAAAGCCTGGAAGGAAGGAAGGAAGGAAGGAAGAGGACCCAACATATGCAAAAATGAATCAATAAAATCAACAGGAGGGGAGGAGAGCGGGCCAGCCTCTCTAAGTAAAAAGCAGGGCAGAGCTGGGCTAAGGGATCCTGTATGAAAACCAAGTGGAAAATAAAGCCTCGCAGTTGCTTATAGGTGACCAAATGAGCTCTCTGTCCCAGTCTTCCTGTGGGTGCTGCAAAGGGGGAGCCACGAGCAGACGTTACAGTTTCAGTTGTAAGTTTAGCAGATATTGATGTGTTTCCACCATCATTCCTGGGGACAAACTGTGTCAAGGCAGATCCAGAATCACATGAGAATGCAGAGAGTAAGTGTGGACACTCTGGTCAGACATGTGGGAGGAAAGCCCAAAGAATATCTCATGCAAGGATCTAGGGTATTTACTCCTGCCTCCACAGACGACACCGTGAGGGCACCCTCATACACCCCACTGAGGGGACTTGTCACAGTTTCCCAGGGCATAAATTCTGGAGTTCAGGGATGTGCAGGCTTCACTGGATTCAGTCATGCCAGCATGCTCCCTGCTATGGCTGCAACCATCTCCATTCCTACCGTATCCTGCAACTTTTGGGGTTTTTATCTTCTATAACTAGCCTATTCATGTCCTTCGCCCATTTCTATAAATTGCAATTGCCCTTAGTTTCTTGATGATAATAGGATATTAAAAATATTTGTATATTCTTGATATTAATCTGTTATGGGCTTAAAACAATGTTTAGGAAGTACTTCCCTACTCTTAGCTCACAAGGCCATTTTCTTGTATTTTTCTATAATAGTTTTATCTATTCGGTAATTCAAGGAACATTTTTTGTTGGACACCATTTCTGGTCTCCATGCAGGTTACAGTCTAGTCTGGAGAGACTATCAAGAAACAAAAAACTGTGGGAGAACAAGATGGTGGAGGAATAGGCAGATATGGAGTACATGTCTCACCATGGATACATCAGAAATACACCTTGAGACACAGAAGTGCATGCAGAACACCAGCTGAGAGCTGACAGGAGTACCTGATCAGTGGGAAAGAATATATGGAACCTCACAAAACTCGGGAGGAAGAACGAACTAGTGGGAAAAACAGGAGTATTTGTAGGACTAGAACTGAACTCAGTGGGTGGGAGAACTGAAGAAGGGGTCCGATACCCACATCGGGGCAATTGTCTGATACAGAGGAGAAACATTTAAGGCTGGGAGTGAAACAGCTGATCTGTGTGGCAGCCTAAATGCAATGAGAATCAGACAGTCTTTGCTGCCACCATAGATAGCCCGGACAGGGACACAGGTCCCCTGGAAGGCACAGCGGCTGCAAGCTGGAATTTAGGGATTGTGGAACAACCCCAGGGCGAGGGCTGCTGTTGACTGTGGAGAGATGGATAGAGGGGATGTGAGGGAGGAGTCTGTGGTGGGAAATGCCTGTGGAGAAAGTCGAGCAGCCACGGAAGCAAGGTGATACTGCTGAGTCACAGGTAACCATAGCCTTTCTCTCCCCACCCGCCAGCATCCAGAGATGAATAATAGAGAAGCTCACCCATCAAACGCCTGATGCACTGAACTGCAGAGTAGGACCCCACCCAGGGTCCCCTTTTACGTGCCTAATGTGCTGATCTATAGAGTACGAGCCCATCCAGGGGGACCCTTTAAGTGCCTGATGTGTGAAACAACAAGAAGGACCCCAGGCAAGGGAGCCCTCTAACTGCTTAAATGGGCAGAGCTACAGAGAAAGAC
>NW_011379819.1:5071-5411 GCF_000754665.1 Bison bison bison
GGAAAATTCTTCAAGAGATGGGAATATCAGACCATCTGATCTGTCCCCTTAGAAATCTATATGCCAGCCAAGAAGCAACAGTTAGAACTGGACATGGAACAACAGACTGTTTCCAAATAGGGAAAGCAGTATATCAAGACTGTATATTGTCACCCTGCTTGTTTAACTTATATGCAGTGTACATCACACAAAATGCTGGGCTGGATGAAGCACAAGCTGCAATCAAGATTGCTGGGAGAAATATGAATAACATCAGATACGTAGATGTCCCCACCCCTATGGCAGAAACTGAAGAAGAACTAAAGAGCCTCTTGATGAAAGTGAAAGAGGAGATTTGAAA
>NW_011379820.1:0-620 GCF_000754665.1 Bison bison bison
TGTTCTCGTGAGCATTTCAAAAGTAAGATTATGTCCATTGGACAAATTAATATGGGCTTGCTCTTGGCACAACTCAGTATAAGAGGCAAAAAACTGTAAACATTGGGGACCACTTAAAGCAGCTTTCGCTAACATCTTAACATCCTAAGGAGAGCATCTCCCATGCAAACAAATTTCCAATAGTTCTTGTGCATGTGGGGAATTAGCCCCATTCGACCTAATGCTAATTCCATTAAAACCTTGATGTCAAAAGTTTCATGGGTTGCAACAACCTGGGTGGAATCATTGGGGTCAGGCCTATAATCAATAGGGAAAGCAATATCCTCAACGTCCAAAGCACCAGATGAAGGGCGGAGGTCATACCCTGCTGAGTCAGCAGCTTATCCTCCGGAGATATTTCTGGACCTGGTGGAGGTTTCAGTGGCGGAAAATCGTCCTCAGGCTTGGATGGCAAACGGGCGGAAGGGTTAGCAGGAGCTGCCTCTGAGGACTCTGCCTTCTCGCATCGTTTCTCACTCTGTAGAGGGTATAGAACCGATCGCACTAGCCCCCAGGTAGCAGATACCCTCACGGGTATGTTGATCCCCTCTCCTGTGTGCATTTTAAAATTTTCTCCCACT
>NW_011379821.1:0-633 GCF_000754665.1 Bison bison bison
TTCAACATGTATAACTGGAGAATTTTGTTGTATAGCAGAAATTAACACAACATTATAAGTCAACTATACTTCAACAAAGTTTTTAAACAGTCTGTGGGGTATAATATAACCGTATTTCCTGAAAAGCATAGGGTTTAGAACCATCCTTTACGGATGCACACAGGAACCAAAAACCAAGCTTGGTGGGTAGACTGAAAGCAACTGAGCCCGAGATTCATAAATCAAGTAGACTGAAAGCAACTGAAACAGGAATCTGGACAGACTACAGGGCTTTGGACACGCTCACCCTGAGCTGCAGAACTGGGTAACAGGCAGCATCCTGGGGAGCAAAATCCAAACCTTTGACTTAGTTATTCCCAGAAGAAGAAATTAACCCAAAGAAAACAATCCAAAAGGAAGCAAAAACGCTCTCAGCAGAAACTGATTAAGCTACATGAACATAATAAGCAAGGACTGAACAAAAGCGCAGTGTGCAGCTGAGAGAAAGGAAATATGAACTATGATACAGGTCCATGATGGTCACCTCTTCTTCATACACAGGGACGGGCGAGAAAAAGCTCATATACCACATCAGATCAGATCAGACCAGATCAGTCGCTCAGTCGTGTCCAACTCTTTGCGACCCCATGAATC
>NW_011379822.1:0-742 GCF_000754665.1 Bison bison bison
AAAATACTCTGAAGTATAAGAAAATATTCTTTGCTGTGCACCTGAAGCTATCTTAACATTGTTAATTGACTATACTCCACTATTAAAAAGTTTAAAAAAACACTCATATGTCAGATTCATGGAGATCACGTCAAGCGCAGAGAATCACTTAGACAAAGACATGGCAACAAGAAAACAAAAAATACATTTGGGTAGCGTAAACTTGTATGTTTTACAAGGTCACATATTTGGTGAATATTTGATAGAAACAAGGTATTTTATGAAAATAAAATAGTCAACAAAGGAATATTAAAGATTTCCAAACATATTTAGACTCATGGAACAGGATGATTGTCCTTTTGGAAACATGTAGAATGAAAATCATTGAGGGGAACCACAGGCAGAAACTGGAAGTAGAAAGAAGCTGCTGCAGTTGAAAAGTTAGAAAATCACAAGCTGAACTAGGATATTAGCAAGAGGGTATGAAACACATTTGAAGGCAAGAAACAGTAAAGGCATAGACTTATAGTACTTGATTTCTAATCTACGTAATTGTGTTGGTTCTTTACAACAGTCTTTGGATATTTAAAGCTTAAGCAAGTTAGAGTCATCATGAATGCTGTTCATGTCTAAGAATATTTTTGTCCTAAATAAAAATGAGGAATAGGGATGAAGGAGAAAAGAAATGCAATTTTATCTCATTATTTATCTCAATTAGCACTGGCCTTCCCACTGAAGAGCATCTAATTATTTATTAAATTAA
>NW_011379823.1:0-787 GCF_000754665.1 Bison bison bison
TTTATTTTTCACGTTTAAATACAATGAAACATTTGCATACTTACAAAGTGATAGTAACCAAGCTCAGCTTATTATTTTGGGAGATAGAGAAATGAAGAAAACTTGATTCCTCTTTTCAAAGTTGTGCTGTTGACAAATCAGCATATTTTTCTAACTTAATTATTTACATCAGATGCTCATAATATGCTAGATGTAGCAAGGATTATGCTATGGCTACAAAGAATTCTCTCACTCTTCATTAACCAGGTACTTCTCAAAAACATGGAAATCTTCCATCATAATATTTCCTTATCATAAAATAGGGTATAAACGAACTGATAAGTTATAAATAGATCATTTTGGACAAGTCTTCTTTATTAATTTTTGGTACAGAGTCTTAATTTTTTCTAATTTGTCTATGAACAGAACACAAGACCACATTTTTTCTCACAAGAGCTAAGTAGGCTATTTTCAGTTACTACACATCTAGTGAGGAAGCTAGGGATCAAGTTATTTCTCCAGTAGGCAGTTCTCCTTTTTATTTTCTTTTAACAGCCATTGTTCCATATTTTAAAAAGAGCAGCATTAAATTAGGTCAGATAGTATCAAGTTGGCTATTTTTCAAAGAGAGTCTAGGGAATCTGCCCTGACCAATATTCTGTTTGTATCACAGATTCCAGATGGTAGTAGCTGATAAATTTCCTCTGTGATAGATTAAGTATATGTCTTGATTAACACTGTTATGAATATATTAAAATCACATAGATGAGTTGAAATATGACCTCTGTCACCTACTAGTTAAGTTTCC
>NW_011379824.1:0-665 GCF_000754665.1 Bison bison bison
CCAGGGAAGCCCTTTAAAAAAAAAAAAGGCATAAAAGGAAAAATGTATTTTAAGCCTTATGACAAGTCAACTTCTTTGTAATCATAGGATCTTTTTTTTTTTTTAATTAGTTGGAGTACTTCTTGATTAAAACCATTCACTGTGAGACTTCCTTGGAAGTCCAGTGGTTAAAAATCTGCCAGTGCAGTGGACATGGGTTCCATCCCTGGTCTGGGATGATTCCACCTGCTGCAAGGCAAGTAAGCCTGAGAGCCACAACTACTGAGCCCACATGCCACAGCCCCTGAAGCCCAAGAACCCTAGAGACTGTGCTCTGCAACCAGAGAAGCCACTGCAGTAGGAAGACTGTGTCCTTCAAGTAGGGAGGAGTGGTCCCATGCTCATTACAACTAGAGAAAGCCCACACACAGCAACAAAGATGCAGCTCAGCCATAAACAAATAAATAAAAAGAATCTGCCTTCCAATGCAAGGGACTAGGGTTGATAACCTGCTCGGGGAACTAAGAGCCCACATGCCACAACTAGAGAAAGCCTGTGTGCTGCAACAAAGACCCAGTGCAGCCAAACCAAAGATTTTTAAATAAAACAAAAACTATTCACTGTTACCAGATCTTTTCAGCACTCATCAATCTCACTTTGGACACTATCATTCAAGGGGGAGGGGG
>NW_011379825.1:0-760 GCF_000754665.1 Bison bison bison
AGAAGACGTGATTAGATCGTTCTGCCAGCCCAGAAAATGCCAGATGAGGGGGCACCAAGTGCTTCATGAATTCCTCTGTGTTCCCGAGTGCCCAGTACCCCTGTTGGGAAGAGACTTGCTCTTCAAACTAGGAGCACAGGTGACTTTCTCCCCTGAGGAGAGGCCCACCTTCTGGGTGGACACTATGACTTATTTGCTCTCTCTCTCAATACCACCCCAAGATGAGTGGAGGTTGCATGAGCCTCCGAAGGAAGAACCCGGGTGGCCGGAAGAGAATGAGAGAGAGCTAACTCAATTATTCCCTGAGGTCTGGGTGGAAGACAACCCCCTCTCCTCCCAGGCTGGCTAAACATCAAGCCCCAGTGATAATAGAACTCAGACCAGGCACCATCCCGGTTAGAAAGCTCCAGTACCCGCTACCGATAGAGGCCTGGGCCGGCATACTGCCCCACATCAATAGATTGAAACAAGCGGGCATTCTAGTAGAGTGCCAGTCGGCTTGGAATACGCCGACCCTGCCAGTCAAGAAGGAAGGAGGACAGGACTAGAGGCCTGTACAAGATCTCAGGCGAGTCAACCAGGCTACCGTGACTTTACACCCCACTGTTCCAACCCCTACACCTTAGCCTCCTCCCGCCGAGGACTAAAGTTTATACTCGCCTCAATCTCAAGGATGCCTTCTTCTGCGTACGCCTCGCCCCAGCGTCATAGCCCATCTTTGCCTTTGAATGGGAAGATCCAGTCGGGGGCACCAAACAAC
>NW_011379826.1:0-926 GCF_000754665.1 Bison bison bison
GTTAGATTTTGAACTACTAAAAATATATTTTCTCACTAATTATAAAAAATGTAGCACACATATGTTATCTGTGAGTAGAATTTGATAGCTGAAACTGAAGTGATATGTTATTGGAATTTTCTGTATAATCTATACAACTTTTATGTCAATGTAATCCTGCTTTAAGTAAAGTCTAATGATTTAAAGAAATCTTGAAACATGACTTCAGGGGGGAACACATCACACCTAGTGTTAAAAAATTAGCTAATTTCCAAACCATAGCTAGAGACCATTTTAACTTTTAAGCATGAACCAAATGTTGAATTTAAAATGCATCTTTCCTTTCATAGTTAAAGCAGTACCAACTGATATAGTTTCAATTTGAACACATGAAATAAAAGAACATTGCTTAATATTTCTGTTCTTTTTTCCCTTAAATATGAGGCCCTGAACATACTACAATAATCATTCTTGAATGAACTTAATGAGAAAATTTCCATAGTACCTTCAGTTGAGTCAGTTAGAGGGTGCACCCTATTGTGTGGCCAACAACAAACTCTCTTCATCCAGCTGGTTCTTGATGTTCTTGACATTTGAGGGGTGTGGCTTCTTGCCTTCTGGATGAGACATCCTGTGAAATGCATTATAATGGTGAGAGCTGTTGACATGTTGCCGGCAGAGGACCACCCGGGAACTAATAATAATTGACCCATAATTCAATCCTTTGGTTCCCTTCCTCACCAGATGCCTTGCAAGGCCTCCTGAATCCAAGGTGGACTTAGGAAGATCTGCAGTTTGATATGCACTGAAAACATCCAACAGACTGGCTGTGTGTGCAAATATCTCTATTTAACTGAGACCTAGAAGCTCAGCAGAGCATGGTGACCATGCCTGATGGACTGGATTCAAATCACATTTAGGAGAAGCAGGTACTTGGGAAAGACATA
>NW_011379827.1:0-652 GCF_000754665.1 Bison bison bison
AGTTTGTACATGGGAGAGATGAACTTATATGTAAAGGTGAGCTGCAGTGCCATTTCTCCTCTATGAATGTGATATGGACACTGACCCCCGTCACCCAGTAGGTGAAAGAACTGATCGATGTCACTAAAGGTAAAACCACTGATTGTGCCACGTGCAATGGGAAACTGAGAAGAGACTTACAGGTGGCATCAGGTGTACACCTGTAGTAGTAAGGTGACTCGTATTGAAGGAAAAACTGTGTTACAACCCAGTTATTTTTTTGTTTGTTTTGGCCATATGGCATACAGGATATTAGTTCCCTGACCAGGGATGGAACCAACACCCCCTGCAGTGGAAGCATGGAGTCTTAACCACTGGACCGCCAGGGAAGTGCCTCACAATCCAATTAGGATGCCCATGATTCACACAAAGGGCACGGGGTTAAAATTGAGGACATTTAAAAACGCCTATTAAAGAGACTCACAGACTTAGAAAAGGAGTGTATGATTGTGGGGGAGAAGGGATAGTTAGGGACTTTGGGAAGGTCATGTACACACTGCTGTGTTTAAAATGGATAACCAGCAAAGACCTATTGTGTAGTGTGTGGTGCTCTGTTCAATGTTGTGTGCCAGCCTGGATGGGAGGGGTGTTTGGGGGAGACTGGATACATGTA
>NW_011379828.1:0-931 GCF_000754665.1 Bison bison bison
GTTTAATGCTTTATAGTCTCCTCTCTCTCATTCAGATGAGAGCAATAGGATCCAGCTCTGATTTTTATTTCAGGGTTTTCAAGTTCTACCACTTGCCTTGATCCAAAAAGAATACAGTAGATAGTAGGTGAATAAATGGGTAAAGAAACAAATTTAAAAATAAACTGAGGATACAGCATTTCAGACATTTACTCCAGGCTCTGATTTAACCAAGATTTATGGTAGGTAAAAACTGTATTCCATTAAAAGTTGTTTGATTTCATCATGCATGATCTCCAGAAGTAACTGAAAGCATAATGCATTTTAAAATTTTCAAAATGAATTACTTTTTTTATTACTTAGAATGTATGCAGTATTTTAACATTTCATATGTATTCCAAATTCTTCTCTTTATAGTTCCATGGCAGACATATATTTTTAATTCCCAGCAGGAATCAGAGCTACTGGTAAATAGTCACTACACACTGTATCTGTTAAGTTCCTATTTAGTTTAGTTACTTTCTAAACAAATGTATGGAGTAACTTACAGTTTCATAATACTCTATGTGCCATGTGCCATTTGCTGCTTCAGACACTGGTTGCTCTCTAGGCCTTTACTGATTTTCCATTTAAAATTTAGTAAAGTTGTAAAAGTATGAATAACAATCATTTTGTGAGCTTGTTTTGTTATATTATTATAGAAACTAGGTAGACTGTGAGTTTCTTGTTGGTCAGTTATGGACAAACACCTTTTTCCTGCTCCCAGTGATTGGTATTATTTTTAAATAGTCTTATTTGGTAGTCAAAGCAACATGAGAAATTGGAAACAGTAATGAGTAATGTCAAACACCATCGTTTTTAGAGAACTCCCATCCTCAATGCACAAATACTTGTCCTGGCAAAACAAGACTGTAAAAGAACAGAATGATAATTTGGTCACTAAATCCCTTAA
>NW_011379829.1:0-703 GCF_000754665.1 Bison bison bison
TAAGACTTTTCTTTTATACCAAATCAACATTTCTAAATTATCTATTTTTCCTAATAACATAAACAACAGTGTCATTTTAATCATGGACAATGTACAAACTCGAAAGAGTTTATAGGAAAGAAATGACCGGAAATTGCCCTCTGTCAACACTGGAAGTTAGAACAAAAAACCTCATGGAATAAGAAAACTATTACATAAAATGATAACTACTATTACGGTAATTTCACCATTTGTTCGTAGTTTTTCCCACAGTTACAAAATATCCTACTAAATGTAAAATACGAGCGTCGCATTGAGTTTGAGATGACTGATGTGCGGGGCTAGAGGCCTTTAGGACGTCCAGAAATACCAGAGTTCAAGGAAAAAGCTGCTCACAGTGAAAGTAAACTGAGTCCAGAGAAAGACAAGGAATACACGGCGTTAACAGGGAACATGGAACAAGGAAACGTTTGAAAGCGAAGAAAAGGTAAGCTTGTTAGAAAAGGCATGACAGGTAATCAAGGCCTGAAGAGAGAAATAATTAACTGACAGAACAGGGTGGTACTCAGATTTTAGGAAACTAGAAGATATGACCACTGTGTCAACCATTAGTTAAGAAATATATTTCTCTCAGATGCTCAAGGATGTTCACATCAGCAAGAAGGTAAAGTATAAAGGTGATGCTACTGAAACTGCGGTACCGTTTCTCTTCCCCAGTTTAATA
>NW_011379830.1:0-650 GCF_000754665.1 Bison bison bison
CTTGGTCCCTTTTTCCTTCAGGTTTGTCACTGAATGATGTCTTAGTCAGTGTGAGCTGTCATAATGAAGTATAGCAGACCAGGTGGCTTAAACACACTTATTTCTCACAGTTCCAAGGCTGGAAGTCCAAGAGCAGGTTCCTGGTAAGGGTTTAATTCCTGGCTTGCAGATGGCTGCCTTCCCACTGTGCCCCACATGGGGAGACTGGGAGTGAAAGAGAGACAGGAAGAACTCTCTCTGATGTTTCTTCTGCAGGGACACTAATCCTATGGGATCAGGGCCCCACCCTTAATATTTCCATAAAATCCCTGTCTCCAGATACAGTCACACCAGGAGTTGGAGTTTCAACATAGGAATCTGAGAGTACACAACTCAGCCCATAAGAGAAGACTGTTGTCCCTAAGGTTTCCCAAACCCTTCTTTTGGTGACAAATTAAGACTCCCCAACCTCTAATGCTGTGTGATGATAAACAAATGATGAATTTTTATCGTAGCATAGGTAGTAGGTCCCTGTATAGAAATCAAAATAAATAATTACTTATTTTTGTTTTGTGAAATATTATCCACATGACCTTGGAAAAATCTCTTTTACCTACAATTTCTTAGTTTATAAAAAGAGGACAATGATATTTGTTTATCTCACAGAGATA
>NW_011379831.1:0-744 GCF_000754665.1 Bison bison bison
AGGTTTTTATGACTTCATTTACTTACTCTGTCTGAGCATGTTTTTGTGGCAGATACTGAGCAAGGTGCTCAAGGTTTCAGGAGACAAAAAGATTCATAATCTGGCCTGGAAGAGAGACATGTAGATAGCTCAGCAAAGTATAAATTGTACAAAAGGAAAAGGGTGGTTTGTACAATCTGAAAAATGAGGCATGCGTGCATGTTAAGTATCTTCAGTCATGTCCGACCCTATGGACTGTAGCCCATCAGGCTCCTCTGTCCGTGGGGATTCTCCAGGCCAGAATACTGGAGTGGGTTGCCACGCCCTCCTCGAGGGGATCTTTCCGATCCAAGGATCTAACCCTTGTCTCTTGTAAGTCTCCTGTGTTGGCAGGCTGGTTCTTTACCACTAGCGCCACCTGGGAAGCCCCAAACATGAGGAGAGGCTCTTAATTCAATCTGAGTAGTGAGGTCAAGTCCAGAAAATGCATCAGAGGGGAGCAGCAGTTTGCCCTGTGCCTTAAATATGGAGAACTTAAGGCTTGCTAGTGTCCCTGCTGGGGTGTGGCCCAAACCTCCCAGACCACACTGGCTCTCTTCCACCCTGAGCAATGGTTAAGTGTCTGACTGAGCAACCAGTGGTTCTGTCCCTGGCCACAGTTTCCCACCCTGCCCAGGCCAGGTATGTGGACAGGGGCTGCTGCTTGTCAGAAATTTGGGTGATAGAAGGAGCTTCTAAGGAAGGGGAAGAGAATGATGGAAGTGC
>NW_011379832.1:0-742 GCF_000754665.1 Bison bison bison
TGAGCTGATCCCTTTGCTTATGGCTGGAAGGAAGCTGAGGTGATCTGCTCTGCCTCAGGCCCCCCGGAGGTGCTGTGAGCCGGGATCACGGGAAGTGACCTGCTTTTGCTTCTGGAGCCTCAGAAATCAAGCTTGGTTTGTGGTCTTTTTACTCATTGTTCAGAATTGCTGTCCGCTCATGAATGTGGTTATACTTCTTTTGTTCAATTACACTTTCTTTGAGGTCTGTTGCCCGAGAAGACGTTCATCCAGGTGCAAGAACTGCAGTAAAAGGTCCCAGGACCCAGCCTGTCTCATACACACATCACGGTTTCATCATCCACTCAGCCGAGAACAGACATTCAGGTTGTTTCTACAACACATGGCTGTTGTGAATCATATAGTATGGGTTACGGGAGTGCAGGTTACTCCTGCAAAATACTGATTTTTTGCACAGGACTTCCCTGGTGGCCCAGTGGTTAAGAATCTGCCTAGCTCTGTGGGGGATGTGGGCTCAATCGCTGGTGGGGGAACTAAGATCCCACAGGCGGCGGAGGGACTAAGCCCAAGCACCACACTAGAAAGTCGGTGCACTGAAACCAAAGATCCTGCAGGACGCAGGCAAAGCCAAATACATAAACAGTTTTTAAAAATTTTGCTTTTCTCAGCTATATAATTAGAAGTGAGATTGCGCGATCCTATGCATGTTCTATTTTTAATCTTTGGGTAACTCCATACTGTTTTCCATGTACCATTTACTTGC
>NW_011379833.1:0-802 GCF_000754665.1 Bison bison bison
CAAGAGAAAACAAAATAAGGTTTCAATGGGCTGAGATTCAGAAAGACTGCATTTTACATGATCAAAACCACTTTGCACAATACAATAAACTCATCAAATGGGGTTCACTAACCACTAGAAAAACTACAAATCACCAAAAAATAAATACTGAAAATCTATTCTGAATTACCTCTTAGAGTTTGTAACAACAGAGACTGCATTTTTCTATCAATATATAACCAGATACTTCTATCCCACTCTTAGGTCTACAAATCAAGTAAATTTAGCAGGAAACTTACGTGTAAATAGTAACAGCAATAATAATAACTGAGGTAACACTAACTGAATAGTTATAATTTTCATCCACTGTTCTAATCGTAACACAGTACATTATTACAATTATTAATAACATGAAAAGGAGACAACAAGTCTCTGAAGTAAGAAATACTATTAGTCTTTTAGAGGGGGAAACTAAGGCACATGGAGGTTAAGCACCTTTCCAAGATCTAATGTAAAACAAAAAAATTATAGACGAATTCAGGAGGTTTAGCTTCACAAAGGCAGCCAAGAGGTAACTAGAAGAATTAAGAACTATTAGAAAGGAGATATTTTCTCTGCCATGCCTTCCAAAAAATACACTTTCATCACCACTACATGGACAGATACTGGTACAGTGGATGGAAAAAGAAAAAAAAGGGAACCCATATGAATTCAGGCCTAGAATTTGACTGCCTTGATAGAAAAGAGCGTATTATTGATAGGACCTCACAGAGCACCTTCACATACAATCTCTCACGGGATCCTCACAACATCCTTAAATTGT
>NW_011379834.1:0-724 GCF_000754665.1 Bison bison bison
GTTTTACTCATGAAATGTCAGGCACAGCTGTCCTGGCTTACTGTATTTCATCCGAGAAAGACCCTCAACCCGGTTTCCTGGGACCCATACAGATCTTTGAAGACAGCAGATTTATTCCCCAAAGGTGAGGCCACTAGGCAGACATCGATAGGGCTGGAGTGCGCAGCACGAAAACTCACGTCGGTCTGCAAACATTTTTTCCCCCTGAAGGAAGGGCAGTGAACACTCTTATGCCAATAACCTGTAGTATCTGACAAGTACAATCTGGTGTTTTGTTTTGTTTTGTTTTGTTCATTTCCTTACCTCTCAATGCTCCCGGCCTGGGGCCCTCTCTGCAAGCCAGGCTCATTCCTGGCCTCCAGCACCCCTGCCACCCTACCACGCTCATTTTTGCTTTTAAGTTTTTGCTTCATCTGAAGTCCTCTTGCCCTTTGATGATTCAAAGCTTCCTTATCCTTCCACATCGCCAGTTCTCTGAGAAAACAGCCCCAGGCACCCCTATTCCCCCATTATTGCCTAGCCCAGGGCTTTGGGGCACATGCTGCCTGCGTGTACAAGCTCATGAACTCCCTGTTTGTCCACCAATCCAGAGGACAAAGATGTCTGAAGGAGAAAAGTGAGCCTCTCTCTGTTTGGCTGCCCCTTCAGACTCAGCCACCAGGGCTTACCTGGTGGCTCAGACAGTAAAGAGCCTGCCTGCAGTGTGGGAGACCCAGGTTCAATC
>NW_011379835.1:0-6311 GCF_000754665.1 Bison bison bison
CCCCACCTCTGTGTTCAGTAGTCTATTGGACATGAGAAAAAATGGCCACCACTTGAGAAGCCTTTACAGGAAGCAAGATCCACAGAGGGGAGCCAAGTTTTTGATACAGCAAAAAGTTCAAGTGAGGTTTTGGAGAAGTTGAAGGTTTTGGGGATTTTGCAAAGAGCAGGAGAAAAGGGTTTGGGAATGTGGGGAGGGGTGGTAGATGGAGCCAGATTAGGAAGTGTAGGGATTCATTTCCATGTGAGAAAGAATGTTAGCTATCAGGTATAGTGAACAGACTTGTGGTTGCCAAGGGGGAAGGGGGTGGGGGAGGGATGGATTGGGAGTTGGGATTAGCAGGTGCAAAGTATTATATATAGGATGGATAAACCACAAGGTCCTATTGTATAACACAGGGCACTACATTCAATATTGTGTGCTAAGCCATAACAGAGAAGAATATATATATATATATATATATATATACATACACATATACACACACATTCTTTTTCATATTACATTATATTATATATACACACACTTTGCTGTACAGCAGAAACTGTCACAATCTTGTAAATCAACTATACTTCAATAAAGGAAATTTTAAAATATTTTAAAAAGAATGTGAGTAATAATGGATGATCTAGGTGGTTGGAACTTTTTGTGATGATTGGTGTGAATAGGCATTTAGAGCATGATGAGTCCCTCTGAGCTCTTGTCTGGGAACAAATGGGCAGTTATTAAATGTAGCCTCTTCTTGAGAATGGTCTTATGTAGTGCATAGTGGTTGATAATGGAGAGGATAGGGGGAGGTGGAGTGGTGGTCTCACCAGGAGCATGTAGAACACTGGGCCCTTTGATCTTTTCCAGACAGGTGCCAAGTCTGGAGGAGGCTTGTTCTTACCATGAGGGATTGTAACCGTCGGGGTCTCCCTTTTTATCCTGTTGGCTAATTGCAATGCTTCATTTATTTATTTATTTATTTTGTTTTCATAGGCTGCTCATCACTTTAAAATAGCACAGTGATGCTTGTTTTTATATAAACTATACATGATTATTATAAAATGTTCAAGTAATTGAGGAAAGTGAAGCAAAAAATTCTCCATAAGTAACCATCATTAACACTAGGTGTATATCATCTCAGACAACTGTATGAATTATTACATTTGTAATTATTTTACATCTTCTTGGATTTCTTTTAAATAATGTGGGCCCATTGTTATAAACAATTTGAATACTATAAATTGACCCTAATCCTCTTGCTTTACAAATGAGGACTTTGAGTCCTAGAGAGAGGAAAAGACCGGTCCAAAGTCAATTAGATCTAATTGTCAATTAGATCCAGCTCTCTTAACTCCCCAGTTCAATTTTTTTCCCTTTTAAACCATGTTCGTCTTTTCTTCTTTTACCATCTACATGGCATATCCCCTGCTCTTTCACCATATAGATCTCTGAAGGGCTCCCTGTGTCTTTTGATTCAAACATTTATTCATCTAGTCATTCAACAAATATTCATTGAATACCTATTATAGGCCAGGCAAAAGTGATAGCTGTTGGGGATGTGGTGGTGAACAAATCAGACAAGGTCTTTGACCTTGTGATGGTTATATTTTACAAAATGCACAGAAAGTTTATGCTTCCCTTCTCAATTTTCTCCAATCAAACCGAGACCTATAATTATGATTTATTTATATCCCCAGATCCTTCGATGATGATGGGAAAACAAAATGGAAGTTAGTATGATATAAAGAGTGAAAGCTCCTCAATTGTCACCTTTTTTCCAGTCTTAGTGGGTAACCATTAACATATTAATGTACATTTGGTGTGAATAATTTCAGATCTTTTTCTATGCACTTAGAAACAAATGTGTGTATACATATGTGTATGCGCACACAAACACACACATGCAAATAAGAAGGACCCTTTAAGTTTTTTATTTTAAGCCAGCAGTGGTTCTTAAAGTTCACTAGTTGAGAGTGCCTTCCTGTGTTTTCATTTTCTACAAGTAGAACAATGCAGCCGTATGCCAGTCCGTCTCTGGATTTAGTACTTGATGCTTGGAATTAGAGCAGATGCTGAAAGCTATTAATGAAGCCCGTGAAGGGAAGCCCATTCGTGTATGTTTTAGACATAGGCCAAAGTTGAATGTAGTAGCCAACTGAGCAGCTGGCAAGGGGGTAGAAAAATGAAGAACATGCCAACATTGGTTGCAATTTGATGGGCCATGGGAGCCACATCATCTGGTCAGTGTCCCATAATTCCTATAATTTTGGAAATGGAAGCAGTACTTAGAGTCTCATGGTCTTTTAACCTCGATTGTTAAATGAGTGAGTGTTTTGCAAAACAAACAAAAAATACCCTGATATGGTCTGAATAAGACTAATATGTATCATGCCTAAAATTGAAAAATTCTTTAAGATTTTCAGCTTTTAAACTCCTTAGATGTAAAGAAGAAGCCTCAGTAATGTATGTTTGATTAATACCAGCCAGCTCTCTAAATCATTTACTGTTAACTCACTACTCTTCTTTGCCAAACACCACATGTGCTCTTCTTTCAGTTTAGGCATACTGACCCAGCTGCAGAAGACACAGAGGTGGTCTCTGTCATGCCAACCATCAGATATTTGCCTTCTAATCAGATTTCACAAGAAGCCTCAATGAAGTCATTATAACCAGACATGAACTAATTAACCTTTTCTAATTTAAAAAGCCTAACAGGGAATGGTCTCTGTGACAGGTGTAAAATTCCATTCCTTCCAGAAAATTACTTGTCCAACAGATGTTCCTTCTGACTGAAAAAGAAATTTCATTTTAAGAAAAGTTTCACCATTTATTGTGAATATTCCACAGGCACAATGTATGACGGCAGGTTTTTCATGTAGCAGTTCATGACCTTGGTATTCTGATGACTAATATCCTTTGTTCACATACTGATTAGAAATATCCACTTGTTTCCATGCTCTATCAGTGCTCTTGAATCCTAGTGCTTAGAATCTCTGGAAGGCTTATCATGTATGATAGTTATCACTTTCTCAGAGAGAAGTAAGGTAGGTTAGTGCATCAAAGACTTGAATTGAAAATAGAGATCGTCTGGGAAAAATAATTCTATTTCTGCTGTCACAGAGAAAAGTTAAGAACAAAGAGAAACTGTGTTTACACCATAGTGCAAATATAAGAAACCACTGACCCATGACGTGGGTGTGACCCTGGGCTTTATTTTTTAACACAACCTGAAGTAATTTTCTGAGTTCTTACCTTTCTCCTCCTACACTGACCCATACACACATACAGACAACTTCTTCAAGTCAAGTTCAACATGAATGTTGCATGAATTCAAAAGAGACCTCGGGGGAGTTGAAAGCCGGCCTCAGGGCCGTGAGATAGCCTTTGAGAGGGAGAGATGCTTTGTGCAGACACCTAATCTCCAGGAGGAGGAGTTGGGGGGATGAGAGCAATGGGAGAAGGGATGGCGTCTATACCACCTTTGAATTGATTGAGATTAAGTTTGAGAGGAAGTTAGTGAAGCAAGTAGCTGATCTTCATATGTCTGGCTTGCTGAGTGCTAACTGGAGATGACGGGAAGGTGGTAAAGCTGGAAAGGGTATAGTGGTAAAGGCTTCTGAAAACAGCAGCTGAGAAATGGTCAGGCAGAGCATGGTGGCTATTCTTTTCATTTGTTTCTCTTTCTTCTCAGTTTCTCTCCTCTCTCTGGCTTGATTTTGTTCTTTCTCCCTCTTCTTCCCAAGGTAAGAGTGCCAAGGATGGGCTTCGGAGAGGCTATGAGCTCAAAGAAATTTTGCTGAAGGAAAGGATGGATAGGGCTCTACAGGGCTCTGCATCTGTAGAACCCTCTTCTTGAAAGTTCCTATTTCCTTGAGTCTACTTTCCCTTAGTTCTTCTATCATTTGTGCCGACATAAAATGCTAGCAAAGTTTTGTTTATTCACTTTTATTTGTTGAACAGAGTTTTACCTTTTATTGTAAAAGCAAGTCAATTGGATTTCTTTTATTTCTTTCCCATAAAACCTCACCTATTTAGTGGGGCTTCCTTGGTGGCTCAGTAGTAAAGAATCCACCTGCAATGCTGAGACATAAGAGATGCCAGTTCTATCCCTGGGTCAGGAAGATCCCATGGAGAAGGGAATGGCAATCCACTCCAATATTCTTGCCTGGAGAATCACCATCAACAGAGGAGCCTCGTGGGCTAAAGTCCATGAGGTCACACAGAGTTGGACACGACTGAAGGGACTGAGCATGCATGCATGCATTGGGACAGTTACTCTTAATATAAACAAGATTGCCCATCCCTTCTGTGAGTGCTTTGCATTCTGCAGACCTACTGAGAAGTAATATTCAGAGTAAGAACCAGCAGTTATTGAGCTTACTCTGTGCCAGGGACTTAACATTCATTATCTTATTAAATAATAGTACCCACAGCACAGAGTCATTATAAAGATGAAATAAGCTCATGCATATGAAGTGTTTAGTGCAATGCCTGGTGCATAGCAAGCCATCAATAAAAGTGAGCTATTATTACTGTTATTGTCACTACTACTACTACTACTATAGAGTTACTAGGATAAGACACAACCAGTGGCCTTGAAAAAGCAAAGTTCAGGGTCTACTAACCAAAATTCTTGCTAGATTCATCAAAACAGCTGGGAATAGAATAGTTTTCTTGAGAGATATGGCAGAGGAACAATGGTCTGGAAGCAAAGGATAGGCTGAGAACTGCCCCAATTCCCATCCCTGGGGATGGGTGTGCCAACTTTTGGAGACGGTTTCTAGCAAGGCTGACTGTTGTAGTGAGTAAGATAACATCCTGATTTGAGTTTCAGTCCTAGCTGTGTCATCCATTAGCGGTATGATCGTGGATAAATCACTTAACCATTCAGAGCCCCACTTTCCTCATCTGCAAATTGGGGGAGCTAGTAGCACTTAGTTGAGAGGGTTGTGTGATAACACAGGTGAGATAATAATGAATGTGAAGTAAGCTTATAGTGCCTGCCTCCTAGTAAACGCTGTTTTATTATCCTTTGCCTTCAAAGTGAGTGAAGTGAAGTGAAGTCGCTCAGTCGTGTCTGACTCTTTTTGACCCCGTGGACTGTAGCCCACCAGGCTCCTCCGTCCATAGGATTCTCCAGGCAAGAATCTGTGGAGTGGGTTGCCATTTCCTTCTCCAGGAGAATCTTCCCGACCCAGGGATTGAACCCAGGTCTCCCACATTGCAGGCAGACGCTTTAACCTCTGAGCCACACCACCGTGCTAATTAGGTATGATGACCCCTGTTTCACAATTGAGAAGACTGAGACTCACAGGACTTAAATAGCTTGTCCAAGGTACAGTTAATAAGCACAAGGCTAGAATTTGAACTGAGATTGATCTGCCCCAAAGCCTGTGAGCTTGCTACCACTCCATGATGTTTCCCAGAAACATTGTTCCCATTCCAGAAATGAGAGGCACAGGGTCAGCTATCACCTTTAAATAATAACAGTAACAAACCCCAAACATGCTCCTTTGCCCTTGATGTACCCTGGCTACTCATTTCGCTCCCTTTCAACTCTAGGGAAAAGGAGCTGTTTGTTATCTATGTTTTGGTGGAGCAATTTTTTTTTTCTTCTCTAAATCCTGCTTCCCCTTTTCATTAAATTAGTGTTATTTCCATGAAACAAAGGTGTTTCTGATGTTTCAGCCTTTTCATCTCCTGCTAAACAGCCACTTACTGGCAGGTTTTTATTTTTCAGGTAGATTACTGCTGCCCCAAATACAAGGGCCTCAGATCTAAGGATTTTTCTAGATCTTCAGTATCTTTGTGAGGATGATGTTAGTGCCGGGCTTCTACATAGGGGATTCTAGGTACATTTTCATTTGGTTTGTGTGTTTACTTGCTTATTGCCTTTCACTCCCACCAAACTGTAGTGCCGATAAAAATGAGTGATCATATCTTTCTTATTAATCAGTGTGTACCCAAATGGCAATCCACTCCAGTACTCTTGCCTGGAAAATCCCATGACAGAGGAGCCTGGTGGGCTATAGGCTATAGGGTCACAAAGAGTCGGACATGACTGAGCAATTAAACAACAATAACCCAATGTAGTACTATGTTGGGCATGTAGAAGGTGCTCAATAAGTAATACTGAATTAATGAGAAAGAAAGTGCTAAGTCATGTCCGACCCTTGTGACCCTATGGACTGTAGTCTGCCAGGATCCTCTGTCCTTGGGATTGTCCAAGCAAGAATACTGGAGTGGGTTGCCATTTCCTTCTCCAGGGGACCTTCCTTGGGCTTCCCTGGTGACTCAGCTGGTAAAGAATCCACCTTCAGTGC
>NW_011379836.1:0-651 GCF_000754665.1 Bison bison bison
AATTAATTTATTTCTAATTGGAGGATAATTGCTTTACAATATTGTGTTGGCTTTTGCCATACAATGATGTGAATCAAAGTATACATATGTCCCCTCCTTTTGAGTCTTCCCCCCATTCCTCTAGGTTGTCACAGAGCTCCGTGTTGAGCTCCCTGCATCATACAGCAACTTCTCACTAGCTATCTCTTTTACATATGGTAAAGCATATATTTCAATGCCTCTCTCTCAATTTTTCCCACTCTCCCTCCCCTACTGTGTCCAAAGTCTGTTCTCTATGTCTGTGTCTCTATTTTTGCCCCACAAATAGGGTCCATCAACAGATGAACAGATAAAGAATTTGCCATACTTATATACAAAGGAATATTTCTCAGCCATAAAACAAAAAAAAAGAAAAAGCATTTGAGACAGTTCTAGTGAGGTGGATGAGCCTAGAGCCTGTTAAACAGAGTGACGTAAGTCAGAAAGAGAAAAAAAATTATATATTAGTGCATATATATGGATGCTATAAAAACGGTACTGATGACATTAAAAGTTATATAGATTTATTTTAGACTCAGCCTGCATTGAGAGCAATATTAGTTATCTTAACCACCAGGTGGACATTGAAAATTGAATTGTAATAGTTTTATTTTTATTAAAGTGAAAGTGAAT
>NW_011379837.1:0-728 GCF_000754665.1 Bison bison bison
ACAGATGTATAGAACAGTCTTTTGGACTCTGTGGGAGAGGGTGAGGGTGGGATGATTTGGGAGAATGGCTTTGAAACATGTATATTATCATGTGTGAAATGAATCACCAGTCCAGGTTTGATGCATGACACAGGATCCTTGGGGCTGGTGCACTGGGGTGACCCAGAGGGATGGAATGGGGAGGAAGGGTGGAGGGGTCTTCAGGATGGGGAACCCATGGTGGCTTCATGTTGATATATGGCAATACCAATACAATATTGTAAATTTATTAGCCTCCAATTAAAATAAATTAATTTATGTTAAAAAATTAAAAAAAAAAAGTAGCATAGCCAAAAAAATAAAGTAAAATAAAAATGAAAAAAATAGAGACATCCTGTGGACTAAACCAAACACATGCAAGTTGAATTTAGCTTTCTTGCTGCCAGTCACTGACCATTGGATAGTCAGATTTTGTCCTTGGAACAATCTAGACCAACAGCGAACTATATTCTTGAATCATCTTATTTTTGGCCTTTATCTAAGTGTTGGTACTGAATGGATATTCCTTGATTTTATGAAAATGTCCTACAAGGGAAGGCATTTATTCAATCAACAAAAGCTTATGTAGTGCTTACTTTGTGATAGGCAAATATTAAGGCAATATAAGAAAAAGCTGTTAAAAAAGATCACTATTCTGTTTGTCCTGGGATTTTATTGAGGGTGTAGACTGTTATATCAAACAGTTTTCA
>NW_011379838.1:0-674 GCF_000754665.1 Bison bison bison
GGAATGTTTTTTTCTGAAGACAAGTATGAAACCAAAAATTTATAGAATTTACAAAGCTGAGATTATGTTGTGTGTATGTGCCTATATCCCTTTAAGGCCTGGAATATAGCATTATAATCAGAACAGATATAAATACACAGAGAAAAAAAGAAATCCTCATTCTTGATGTTTAAAAAATGATTATTGATAGCTGCAAATTTTCTGAAGGCTCAGAACAAAACTAAATAAGTGATGAAATTATTACATGCTAATAAGACTTTAGGAAAGCACTATTTAGAATATTGGACATAATAATTTTTTATTCTTCCAGCTTTATGACACTTTTTTTATGGGAAAAAAAACTTTAAAACTTATATAAAATGAAATAGCTTGTTTTTATAGGTTCATTCTTTTACAAACTTAGACTGTGTTGCGTATTATCTGAGCGTCTTACCAAGACACTTTTAAAGATGTAGATATTCAATAGTATCATCATTAATAATAACAGAAGAACTGGATGCGTGGTGCCATTTAGTATACTAATCAAATTCTTTTAGGTAATAAATAACAGAATACTATTTTTCAGACATCTGTTTTCTCACTATTATATTTTAAAAATTATGTTATATATACACACACAAAATAATTCATGTCATATATACGTTGTGAGGCATAAAAATAAATACTCTTAAATT
>NW_011379839.1:0-639 GCF_000754665.1 Bison bison bison
TGAGTTTTAAGCTATCTGGTAAAGCTAATCTTGCCTTTTTTTTTTTTTTTTTGCTTCATCGCCCAGGCTAATTTTTGATTCATCCAAATAAATTTTATAATCAACTGCTTTAGTTGCTTGGTTTCCCTGGTGTGAAAAGTGAAAGTCACTCAATCGTGTCCAACTCTTTGCAAACTGCTGGACTATACAGTCCATGGAATTCTCCAGGCCAGAATACAGGAGGAGGTAGCCTTTCTCTTCTCCAGTGTATCTTCCCAATCCAGGGATTAAACCAGGGTCTCCTGCATTGCAGGCAGATTCTTTACCAGCTGAGCTATTAGGTCCCAGGTGGTTCAACAACTGAGCTATCAGGGCCCAGGTGGCTCAATGGAAAATAATCTGCCTGCCAATGCAGAAGACTTGGGTTGGATCCCTGGGTCAGGAAGATACTCTGGAAAAGGAAATGGCAACCCACTCTAGTATTCTTGCTTGGGATATGTGATGGACAGAGAAGCCAAGCAAGCTACAGTGAATGGGGTCACAAAAGAGTTGGACACAACGTAGTACCTGAACAACAAGTGATTTTAGTTGCCTGAAAAAACAAGTGATCAAAAATTTTGAATTTATATATGTGTGTGTGTATATATATATATATATATA
>NW_011379840.1:0-740 GCF_000754665.1 Bison bison bison
GTGCATGACCAATTACGTGATCAGTGCATGACCACTCACATGACCAGTACATGTTATCTACGTGATCAGTGCATGATCAGTCACGTGAACAGTGCATGATCAGTCACGTGATCAGTGTATGATCAGCCACGTGATCAGTGATTGATCAATTACGTGATCAGTGCATGATCAGCCACGTGACCAGTATATGGTAGCTATGTGATCATTGTATGATCAGCCACGTAAGCAGTGTATTATAGCCACATGATCAGTGCATGATCAGTCACGTGATCAGTGCATGATCAGTCTCGTGATCAGTGCATGATCAATTACGTTACCATTGCATGATCATTCACGTGACCAGTATATTTTAGCTGCGTGATCATTGCAGGATTAGCCACGTGAGCACTGCTTGATAGACACGTGATCAGTGCATGATCAGACAAGTGAACAGTGTATAATCAGCCACATGATCAGTGCATGATACCTACGTGATCATTACATGATTAGTCACGTGATCTGTGCATGACAGGCACATAATCAGTGCATGATATCCACGTGATCAGTGAAATATAGCCACGTGATCAGTTCATGATTAGTCACATGATCTGTGCATGACCAGGCACATGAAGAGTGTATGATCAGCCACGTGATCAGTGCATTATAGCCACGTGATCATTACATGATCAGTCAAGTGATCAGTGCGTGAACAGTCACGTGATCAGTGCATGATGAGCTACGTGATCAGTGCAGGATCAATT
>NW_011379841.1:0-546 GCF_000754665.1 Bison bison bison
AAATGGAATTCTGAAATTTTTAAGGAGAACGTTTAATGGAAAAATTCCTGTTTGGAAACTAGGGAGATATGGATTAGCCTGGAGAGAATACTTTTATTGGAGTAGTGAGGTGGGGAGGGACAATCAAGAGTCAGCTTATTTTTAAAGACAAGAAGGTGGAAAATATAGACAGGTATTTTGTGAAGTTTACTGTGAAGGGAAGGAGTGGGAGATACAGCCAGAGGGAGATTTAAGCCACTTAAATGAAACCAACGTTTCTAGAATAAAACAGGGCAATATTTTCTTGACACTACAGTAAGTAAAAAAGGTCTTAAATAGAACATAAAATCACTAAACATGAAGGAAAATTATAACTTGGACTCCATTAAAATGAAACACTTCTCTTTCTCAAAGGACACTATTTAGAGTATTTAAAGAAAAGTTACAGTATAGAAGATCTATAGGTATAATATAATTCAGAAAACTAAGATCATGGCATCTGGTCCCATCACTTCATGACAAATAGATGGGAAAACAATGGAAATAGTGACAGACTTTTTTTTTTTT
>NW_011379842.1:0-1118 GCF_000754665.1 Bison bison bison
AGCAAACAGTAATCCAAATAATAAAAAAAACTAAATACAAATAATAGATAACAGTAAATAGATTAAAGAATATGTAGTTAATTATTCTGGGAAGGAATAATAGCTCAAATTTATTGAGCACATACTATAGGCTAGGCACTGAGCTATACTGTTATCTTCCCAATCTCTTATATAGTTCGAAACAAGCCTTTTCAAGGATTCAAACTGACAGCAGTGGCTCTAAGCCAGCTCTTCTTTTTGTGTAGGTCCTTTAAAGGAAGCCCTTTGCTTTGTTATCTTATACCAGTCTAGGTACCAAGTACATGAGCAATAAATAAAGATTGGATTGGATCATCAGGGACCTTACCAAATACGAATCTCAACCAGAGATCCGTCAGATCATAGTAAAAGCAAAAGAGTTACAGAAAAACATCGACTTCTGTTTTATTGACTATGCTACAGCCTTTGATTGTGTGGATCATAACAAACTGTGGAACATTCTTAAAGAGATGGGAATACCAGACCACCTTACCTGCCTTCTGAGAAATCTGTATGCAGGTCAAGAGGCAACAGTTAGAACCAGACATGGGACAATGAACTTGTTCCAAATTGGGAAAGGAGTACATCAATGGACATGAGTTTGAGTAAGCTCTGGGAGTTGGTGATGGACAGGGAGGCCTGGCATGCTGTGGTTCATGGGGTTGGAAAAAGTCGGACACAACTGAGTGACTGAACTGAACTGTACCTGCAAAGCATTAGTACTTTTCAAGAATTTTGTGCTTATGTCATCTTTCATAAATGACTGTGTGGCAGTAAAAAGAAAATAAAGATGAGTGAAATATTTGATGTCTTAATTACTGTCGAGAAATTTTTCTATACACCCCATTCCAATACTTAGCATTCTTAATTATATTTATCAGTCCTTCCCACTAGACCAGTACTGTCCCATAGAAATATAATGTAAGCCCCATATGCAATGTAGAATTCTCTAGTAGAGACACTTAAAATATAAAAAGAAACAGGTGAAGTTATGTTAGTATATTTTATTAAATTGTGTCCAAATTATTATTTTGACATGTCATCAGTATACAAAGTTAGTAATGAAGTATATGACATTTCTAACTAAATCTTCAAAATCT
>NW_011379843.1:0-740 GCF_000754665.1 Bison bison bison
AAAGCAGCAGACCCCAGAGACACCTTCAAAAAAGAAACAGATGGCCCCTGGAGAATTGCCCAGCCGATCCTTCCAACCACTATCGTCACAGAGAACAACAATTAACACACCCTACTGCCCAAAATCGTTAACATTTTTAATCTGAGACTACAAAACGCAATGGTCTGGCATCCAGAAAGTCCTCAATAAATATGCATTGAATGCTGGACAAACAGAAAGTAAAAGGACAGCATGGGCAAAAAGGTAATGAGTATTGAAGTTGAGGAGTCAGTTTACAAGGTTACAACTTTTTTTAATACTGTAAAATCAAAATTCAAGTTTTTTGTTAAGTATATTTGTGTGTGTGTGTGTGCCCACGCACACACACACATTCAGTAGCTCAATCAAGTGCGACTTTTTGCGACCTTATGGACTGTAGCCCACCAGACTCCTCTGTCCATGGAATTTTCCTGGCAAAAATACTGGAGTAGGTTGTCAAACACTGGGGTTGGTTGCCATTTTCTACTCCCAGGGATCTTTCTGACCCAGGGATTGAACCTGCATCTCCTGGGTCTCCTGTATTGGCAGGCAGATTCTTCACCACTGCACCACCTGGGAAGCCCTGCTAAGTACATTTAGTAAACAGAAAACAGTTAAGCATATTTAGCAAGTAGGAGATATACACGGTATTCCTCATTTCTCAAGATAATATCACAGTTGTTAATCTGAGGACTAAATAAGGTCATGTGTGTTTAAGTTTA
>NW_011379844.1:0-710 GCF_000754665.1 Bison bison bison
AAGCAGAAAGATATGAAACCAGCTAATGTCTCCACAGGGAGGGACATGGTGAGCTCTTTGGCAGATCGTCACTTCTTTGCTACGCTTAGTTGCACAAACTGCTTCCCATGTATTTGCGTGTCTATACAGGACTGCATAGCTGTAGTTATACATTATGAATTATTTTGAATCTTATTTTTGAAAACTTCATTATAATCAATAAATAACTTTATATATTATAAACTCTCCTTAAAAACTTTTACCAGCTGTATACTATTTAAAAAAAAAAAAAAGAGTAATCCCACTCTTCTACCTTTACAAATAAAGTTTGATTAATTTATTTTTTATTTTTGGTTGCCCTCATGGCTTGCAGGATCTCAGTTCTCCAACCGGGGACTGAACTCAGGACACAGCAGTGAGAGTGCCTAGTCTTAACCACTGGACCACCAGGGAATTCCTTGATTAATATTCTTACCCTGAGGGTGTTCCTCTGTGGTCTAGTTGGGATTCAGAGCTTTCACTGCAGAGGCTCAGGTTCAATGCCTGGTTGGGGAACTGAGATACTGCTAAGCCACCTGGCATGGCCAACATTTTTTTTAAATAAAATTTGCATACCTAAACATTATTCTTTATTTTATTTTAAAATGATGGATTTCTTGAGTAAAAATTACTGGGTCAAAGAACATGAACACTTTTTTGTGGGGGCTGCATCAGGTCTCAGTTGTGGCAGG
>NW_011379845.1:0-774 GCF_000754665.1 Bison bison bison
TACACTGAAATGACTTTATCTTCTACTTCTCTCCTCCTGGTTATTAATCTCTCAAGATTCAGAAGCCTCTGTATTCTTTAATATTCAGAAGCTTCAAACACTAGTTTTGTAATATCATTGCTATTTGCTGGCTCAAATTTTGCCACCTTTAATATTTCCTTCACTTTCTCTACATGAAAAAATTTGCCCACAAACATTAATACAGTTCCCATTACTTGTAAGGCATATTATTTTCATTGCATTTATTGTCTGGGTATGCAGGAATAGGCTTAAATATTTCAAGAATTGATGTTATCTGTTCCTATAAGACTTATTCCAAAAAGCATTCCAATGCTTTTTCATCATGAGAAATTTGCAAAAATAACGGCCATGTTTTTTTTTTCCGAGGCTGGTATTGAAATGTCATACTTAGCATAATTTCAAGCATAAACAATAATAATAGTATCATAAGCACAGCATTTTAATGACACACATTATTTTCCACCAAATATATCTAGCTTCCTGACATCATTTAAAGATAGGAAAGCCATTTTTCAAAAGAAAAAAAGCATATGACTCACTTAATTGTGTCTACTTGTGAAATTACAGGGACTCTGCAAAGTTCATTAGATCATAGAGGGGGGTCCTCTTTGCAGTGGTTCTGTCTGAAGCACTTAGAAAACTTTACCTGGTTATGGGGCTTTAAGGAGACGAGGATCACAAAGCTTTTTTTCTTTTTACCAACCAAAGCAAATACTTTTTATTAAAACTCTTTTTTAGCTGATTAAATCTCAA
>NW_011379846.1:0-548 GCF_000754665.1 Bison bison bison
TCAAGTCCGAAGTCAGCGTCTGTCCCAAGACATGCATTACATCTCTCCAAGTAAGCTCATAGAGTAAAGCTAGTCCCATAAAGTCTTGTATGTACTTTTTGGATCCTCTTGATAGTCTCAACCACAAATGGTACCGTTTGAATTTCTACTGAGACTGAGGCAACCCCTCCTAGAAGGGTGCCCTGACTCCCAGCCTGTTCAGTTGGGAGCCTCAGGTTCAGGGGTAAAGTAAGAGAACAGGAGGCAGCTGAAGGTTTCACACCCAAATCTGTACCCTTAGGACATAAGGCTGGCATGTCTCGCAGAGAGATCAAGAGCAACACATATGGCACTTCTGCCCATTTCTCTTGTTTTCTACAGATCCGGTCTAGTTGTAAAACAGTATCATAATTGAGACACCCTTTAACAGGCCAGTGTTCCCCATCTTCTAAAGGATACCATGGCCATTCATTATCACAGAAGAAGATCAGGAGTGTCTTTTTTAAACTCCGGGGATCAAACTTGTCCCAGTTTTTAAAATACATTTTAAAAGAGTGGTTTTTGGAACT
>NW_011379847.1:0-688 GCF_000754665.1 Bison bison bison
CCCCATCTGCCCTTGCCTCCCCGGTATTTCTAACGCAGGAGCTGTCCCGTTAGGACATACGTCTCTTCCCATCTCTCCACGGCTGCCTCTCGTCTCACATTGAGAAAAAGCCAAAGGCTCTGTTATGGCTCAAAACGTCCTGCCGGGGGACGTCCCTGGGCGTCCAGTGGTTAAGAATCCGCCTTGCGGTGCAGGGGATGTGCGTTCGATCCCCGGGCAGGGAACTGAGATCCCAGAAGCTGTGGAGCAGCTCAGCCCCACGTCACGACCGGAGGGTCCGTGCGCCACAGTGAAGCACGCAGCCAAGATCCCGCGAACCCGACCGAGACCCGCTGTAGCCAAATAGATAAATATATTAACATAAATGAAGAGACTCCGCAGGGTCTGGCCCCCGGGGGCCTCTCCCTTCCCTCCCCACCGCGCTCACCCAGTCTCCCGCTGCAGCTGCCTCGTGCTGCAGAAACCTCGTGCGCCCCTTCCCAGCACCCCTCTTCCCGGCTGGTTCTTCCCCCAGACGTCCACCAGCCAGCTGTCGCGCCTTGCTCGGGGCTTTCCCCAGAGGCCTCTTCTGAGCCTTGCCCACCTCCCTAGAAGCACCCCCTGCTCTGCTCACCTCTGTTCCTCAGCACCGCCACCTTCTGACATGCGGTGCTTTCTTGGTTTTCGGCCGCACCACGCGCGATCTTAA
>NW_011379848.1:0-763 GCF_000754665.1 Bison bison bison
AGCAAAATGAATGTATGATAAGAGAAGTCATCACAGTGGTTCCCCTAGGGGAGAAAGCAGTAACTGAAAGGGGCCCAGGAAAATTTCTGGGAACATTCTCTTTCTTGATCTGAGTGCCAGTCACATGGGGTGTGTTCATTTTATAAAAATTCATGAAATGTATGCTTAAGACTGATGCACTTTTTCTATATGTATATTACACTGCAACAAAAAGTCAATTTTAAAAAACAAGAAATGGGACTAACATCTACAAGTGACCTTGAAACGCATGAAAGAAAATGAATTAAGAGACAGAGAGATGGAGATATGTGATGATAAAGCAAACAGAAATCTAGGTGGTGGGAATATGGATGTTGACTGAAACATTCTTTCAAAATTTTTAAAGTTTCTTAATAAAATGTTGAGATTAAAAAAAAAAAAAAAACCAAGGGACTTTCCTGGTGGTCCAGTGGCTAACACTCCATGCTCCCGATGCAGGGAGCCTAGGTTTGATCCCTGGTCAGGGAACTAACTAAGACCTGGTACAGCCAAATAAATTCAAAAATTAATGAAAGAATTGAAAAAAAAAAAAAAACCCAAACACGTAAACAGCTCAACTGTCGTACTTTTATATTTATAGCCTTTACTTGCTTCTTTAGAGCACAGAAATATCAACTTCCAGGTCTGTATGACCATGTGGTTAGTGGCTGGTCACAGGGCCTCTGGATCCTGCAGCAGGAAGGCAGTGTGGTAACTCACTGGGGACAGACGGGAGCAGGACAAG
>NW_011379849.1:0-862 GCF_000754665.1 Bison bison bison
AGGGCTTAGCAGAACACTTGACAGTGATGATAAATGGATGATTATTGTCATGATCATTGACTGTAGGCTATCAGAATTGGGTTTCAAGAGATCTAGGCTTCTTCCTAGTCTCTGTTGCTTAAAAATGTTTTGCAGTTTCCATGAAGTTACCTTTAAGCACACTGTGCTTTAGATTCTGCTTCAGTCCAAAAGAATAATAATGCCTGTCAATATTGTTTCTCATTAGTAGTTTAAGGAAAGTCTAAGTTTTTAACTCATCTCAAACCTAGTCACTTTTTTAATGGATAATGGTTGGTTGAAGTGCTTCCAGTGTCCAGACAAATTTCTAAGGAACCCCAGGCAAGGATAATGAAAAATCATGTTCTCTATTGCTCAGAGGAACAGACATTAGCCCAGCCTAATGTCAGTTTCTGCCCAAAGAATCCTGAGCAGAAAACAACTTAGAGGAACCAATTCAGGTACCACATGTACAGACAGTAACTAGGCAGATTGCAATGAAAATGCATTTAATGTCTTCCTCTAGATGGACCCACTCTTGGGTGAAGATAAGAACAACAGAAACTTTTGAAAAGGAGAATTTTAAGGTAACTATTTTCCTCTCATATCCCCTATAAGAATTTTGAAAACTGGCTTCTCATATTTTTAATTTGCAAAGGATGTAGTTTCTAGAATACTGTAGATATATCAGATAAATGTGTTTTACATATCCTTTTTCTAAATCTTTGTACTACAAGTGTAGTTCACTCAGTTTATGAAAAATGTTCAGCATATGACTGAACAATTGGAAATCTAGTTCTCACTGAAAATTTTCAATTATTAATAGCATTATAGTTTATAAGTAAAAGTCTGACTTCATTTTTCA
>NW_011379850.1:0-692 GCF_000754665.1 Bison bison bison
ACTGTTGGAAGACTGCTGAATTCAGGTTGTAGCTGTGTGAATGAGTTTTCTACTTATGAACCAGGTGATCACCTAAAATCAGTTAGCTTCAGTCCCTTTCATATATAAAATGGATATAATAATTCCTACCTCTCTCATATTAACTGCTGAGTGTGTGCTAAATTGCTTCAGTCGTGTCTATGGACTATAATCCGCCAGGCTCCTCTGTCCATGTGGATTTTTTTGGCAGGAATACTGGAGTGCTTTGCCACTTACTTTTCCAGGGATTGAACCCAAGTCTCTTATTTCCCTGCATTGGCAAGCGGGTTCTTTACCACCAGTGTCATACAACTGCTGAGTAGCTCATACGAGAGCCCTAAACACAAGTGTAAAAGTAATGTCGTCATTATTATTCATCAATCCAGCCTGTGAGAATGGGTTGTTTAAAGTTCACTCTGGAAGAATGATCAATCTTTCTATTTACGAGTTGTAAAAAGCAACTCTCATTACATATTATTCATTATTCCTAGTAGCCTTGCATGACAAGAATTTATAAGGAACACACTTGGAGCTGCACATGGGAGATAAGATTTATGTAAAGAATGTCTGACTATATGGTTCAGGCACCTCTTGAGAAATAATAACAATGAAGACTGAAGAGAGTAATCAAATAAACGCAAGTAAAGGCAAGGTAGCCAGTAATGCTGAATGAA
>NW_011379851.1:0-723 GCF_000754665.1 Bison bison bison
AATATCTGACATCTGGCAGCCATCAGGCTATATCCATTCCCAAGGTGAGCTGTGAGGAAACTCAGGATGTAAAAACATGGGATACTGGCCACCGATAATTGAGGTGCATATCAAAGAAATGATTTCACTGAGCCAGACTCTTGCATCTTCCAATATATAGAAAAGTGCCAAATTCCTTATCTTAGGATATCTGGTTTTCTTTAGTTAACAGCAATGTTTTAATGTTCTGACTACCTGCCCTTTGTTGTAAAACTTCTATATATCCTGGATCCCCCCTCACTTCCTTGGAATGGTTCTCTCATGGTTACTTGAGGTGCTGTCCCCTAGGCTTTAAGTCCTAAAAATTCATGCCAAATAAAACATAACTCAACTATTAGGTTGTGAATATTTTTTTTTCTTAGTTGACAGCTGTAATAGGCATTCAGTAGTCAGTCCTCCTCCTTCATGGATCACAGCCTTGTTGTGCAGAAGGGGCTTGTGTAACGCAGTGAAGCTATGCACCATGGCATGAGTGATTCATAGTGAAGTGTTCTGACAAATCATCGTCCACTGGAGGAGGGACTGGCAAACCACTCCAACATTCTTGATGAACAATATGTAAAGACAAAAAGGTATGACACCAGAAATGAGCTCCCCCCGTCCCCCAATATGAAGGTGTCCAATATGTTACTGGGAAAGAGCAGAGGGCCATTACTAATAGCTCCAAAAAGACTGAAATGGCTG
>NW_011379852.1:0-674 GCF_000754665.1 Bison bison bison
TTGGGGGCTGCCTTGCAGTGGCAGGTGGGCCCAGCAGGCGGCAGGCAGGGGCTGAGGAGGAAACAGCAGTCCCGGGCCCCCAAGAGGGGTGACGGAGGACGCCGGGGCTTCCAGACCAGAGCCTTGGCCCTGAGGAAGCAGGAGCCCCCCTCCCACCCCCTGTCTGCCTCAGGTGTCGGCCTCCCGGGATGAACAGGAGCAGCTTGGGGTGCGGACAGACCCAGCCGGAAAGGACTGACCCACCAGGGTCGGGTCCCTGCCCAGCGCGCTGAGTCCCACCTGGCTGGCCACCACCCCCAGCAGGTGCCCAGGCAGTGGCCACCCCAGGCCCGGTAGCCCCGGGCCAGCCTGCAGCCCCTCTCATGGGCGGCCACACAGCCCCAGGGACGGGCAGCCAGTCTCACCTGTGCAGGCCGCGGCGGTGAGCAGCAGGGCCACGGCCAGCACCCTGTGGACGGCACGGCTGCCCTGGAGGCGGAGGAGAACCAGGTGCAGCAGGAAGGCGCAGGAGCCCTCAAGCAGGGCGCCGTGGGGTACGGCCGTGCGCAGCGCTGAGCTGCAGTGCGGGTCCATGAGGCTCTGCAACACGTGCAGGTCGCTGAGCCCCCAGGCCCAGTAGAGTCGTGTCAGGGCACCGGCTGCCTGCACGCCCAGCGCCTGCGCCGCCAGCTCCA
>NW_011379853.1:0-653 GCF_000754665.1 Bison bison bison
TGACTCTTTGCCACCCTATGAGCTGTAGCCTGCCAGTCCATGGGATTCTCCAGGCAAGAATTTTAGCACTAGAGCCACCTAGGAAGCCCAAGCCAGGAATCTTAGATTTTATAATTATAATGAGAGCAAATAGGTTAAATGTGAAAAAAAATTTTAAAAAAAATAGGTTAAATGTGATGGGTGAATACCATAGAGCATTATGCAGCAGATAAAAACAACAGATTAGATATACATATAGAAGTATGGATGAACCTTAAAAACATGATTCATAGTAAAATTAAAATAATGAACTCTATAGCATGGTATCATTTTAATAAAATTTTATAATATACACATAAAACAGTATGTTCTTTAAAAAGAACACATACAAAAATAGACATTCACCACATTGCAATGATTAACTATGGAAGAGTGTAGGAATAAATGAAGAATGACAAAAAAGAAGCTTTATTTTGATTACTGATGAATTGAGGAATATGATGAGATCAATTCTTTTTTGTGAGACCGGTAAGATAAATAAAATGCTAAAAATTTATTTAGAACATGACTAGATGATTGGGGAGTAAGAATAACAGTTCTATCTTGTAGAATGTTCTTTGATAATGAAAATGTTCTATATTTGTGCTGTCCAATATGGTAACCAGTAGCCACAT
>NW_011379854.1:0-605 GCF_000754665.1 Bison bison bison
CTTCTATCTCAATGAAATTCTTAAGCAATTACTTTGAATTACTTATCAGACAAATCGTCCATATCTGTTATTTGGGGACAGTAACTGAAAAACTATTGTGTTTCTCTGTTAACATTTTAGTCCTTTGATGTCTGTGTCCCTTGAAGTCTCAGGTTGCTGTGTTTGCATTTAATGAAGCAGTCACTCCCTCCAGTGTTTACAGACTGACCTGGGGAGGGAAGTACACTGTCACATTGGTAGGGATTTTGAGACTTTTCAGACATTTTTTAAGGAGACACCTGTCCCGTGTACTCAATTACTCCTAGGAGAGAATTCTGAAGCTCATGTGCATCTATCAACGCAGCAAAGACAGTCTCTGTGCCGACAGTTTCCTGGCTGCTTCCCTGGGGCAATGCCAAATGCTCACATTCGTGAGCAGACCCATGGGGACAGGCTGGCTTCTAGATGTACCACAGGCCATCTGCAAAGGTCTAGATGCCACCGTGGGGAGTTACACAGGGAGCTGGACCTGGGGAGGGGATGTGGATGAGAGGAGAGGCCCAGGGGTGAGCAGAACCACAAGCACGGTGTCTGCAATGGTTTGGGGCTCCCTGGTGGGATCTCCA
>NW_011379855.1:0-6665 GCF_000754665.1 Bison bison bison
GAATTTTGAGAACTTTAACTTAATATTTTATCAATAAGTGTGAAGAGAAAAATCCCAAGTCCCACTGATGTATTCCCCTAGTTAAAGTTGCATGTTTTTCTGGTACCATTGTCTTCATTTAGGCATTCATTGATAGAAACATACATAAAACAGTTTGCAAATAAAGATGATGTGAATAGAGGCATCCAGTAACCTAATTCTATATTTACTGCTAGGAGCAAAGGCTTAAGATTCTTGATTTTGTGTTTATGGTGAACTTAAATAACTAAGCTACAATAAAACTGAGAGCTGACTATATATTTTCAGTAACCGTTAAGAAACTTATTAGAACAAGCTTATTGAATAATAAAAGCCTAAATAAAGTCAAAAGGTACACAAAATTTTTGAAAGTGTAACTCCCTGAACTAACATTTCTAAACATCTTTCTTCATTTAGAAAATTGACTGTGCTTGTCTTTTTTTTAAATAGAATGTTCTATGTTTGAAAGACAGCAGCTTTCAGCCACTATTGAGTTTGTTTTGTGTTCATGATGTGCAAACCTGCATGTGTTTCTATGTATACAGAAACAGTTAACATCAGTTTCAGGTTCTTTAAAATATTTTATTTTTCTTCATGTTTGTTTTCCATGATATTCATATGATGCTTTCCATTTTATTTCCAGATGATCTTCTGAGAAAACTTGGTAAGTTTGTAACAATTCTTCACTCCAATAACTTCCAGTGACTGCTACCACTGTATTGAACATTCCCTGTCTTTCTATCATTATGTCATTCATTGGCTCACTTTTCACGTGGACCGTCATTCACTTCTGTACAGTTTTGGATATGATCCTCTTTCTTATTTCATCATTTCCGTTGTTTTTTCCCCTATGTCTGTCATTGCTCATTGCATCTTTTCTACCTTTCTTCCTTATCACATTGGCTTTGTCTGTCTTCCAGAGACTTCCCAAATGGTATCATGATTTTCTGAGATGAAGGGACTGAATTCATCAGCGCATGGTTACCATGCTCTCTTTATTTTCTGAGAAATGTCAGTTACTTTAGGATGTTTACAAGTACCCAAGTTGAAGGGGGTGATTACTCTGTTAATATTTCCCAATGCTTAAGAGAAAGAGGATTCTCAGTTTAATGATGAAGTTTCTCCCTCCATTGTCCTGTCAAAGATCTTGTAAAATCCAATGCCATCCACTGGATAGTGTGAGATTGAATCTCACTCTTTTACTATTCTTGAACAAATTACTCAAATGTTCCAGTTCTACAAATAGTTTACAATATTTTCTTGTCTTTTTCCCATCTATGTATATTATTTATACTTTGAAATTTTTATCAATGCTATTATCATTTTTGCCAACTGCAATGTCTTTTCAGTAAGTAAACAATATATTGTATCTCAAAAGAAAATCTTGTATATTTCAAAATTCAGAACTATTTATGTAAATGAAAAGGGAACTATTGTACTAGAATAATTCCGATTTTTTTTTCCCACAAATCACTTCAAATTTCAAAGTTTAACATCCTCCTTTTCTCCTTGATATTTTTCAATTACATCTTGGTTTACATACTGGATAAATCTTGGGGACATAATCCTTAAAAGGCATTTGGCAAGCTTCAAATGAAAACAGCTACAGATCAATTTTCTGACAGAGGGGTACTTTAACTATTCACATATACATCATACTTATAGTACCACTTCATCAATGTGAGTATGTATGTCTTTTGTTATGAAAAATGTGGAAAGTCAAATTCAAGACCAAATATTGATTCAGTTTATCCCAGAAGAATTTCCACTTTACCATGATTTACTTTTGTATGGTAATTCTTTTGCAGAAAAGGGTGAGAGAACTTAAAACAGCATTGCCTTTCATGAGTTACATGGCCTTTGAAATGTTAGGTTCAAAGTCTTAGAAAAGTGGCTTCATTTATACTAAATGAATAAATAATGGAAAGGAATCAAATTATTGTCTTTTCTTCCTCACATTGTGCCTTTGTTTGCTTTGCATGGTTATTTCTTTCTTTTAGTCTTTAGATAAATGGTGAACAGGATAAATGTAACTCCCATTAACTTTTCACACTTTGTACTTTTGTCATGTTTCATCTCTTTCTTTGACTTTTCTTCAACTCTCAGTGATCATCTTCCTCCACTGCAATGTACATACCATATAGCTTTACATCATTTTTTAAATCTCATTTTATGACTACTTTAATTGAAGTCTGCCCTCTTCATGGGTTATTCAATGTTTCATTAGTTTTCCTTTGATTTGTCCCATCTGTGCAATTACACAGACATTTCATATTTGTAGAATATATTCAAGTGTGAAATTACCTGCAAAGCTTTGCAATTTTAAAATTTCTGTTCTGAAAGTTTTATCCAATATTTTGCATTCATTTGATTTAGAAATCTATTTACTCCCATTTAGTGTTTTATTAGCCACTCTTTCATTTTACTTGATAAAAGTAAGGTTCATTGAGAAATGAGTTAAATTAAAAGTCTCATAAAATACAGTTATTCATTAAGCAGTTGAGAAAATTGTGAAAAGAGGCACCCATGAACCTGACACTGATGTCCTACCAGAGCAGTAGCTCAGAATTCTGTAATTCAGTGTTTGGTCATTTCATATGGCAAAGCTACCACTCTCGGACAGTTGAGTGAATGGATTTAACAGTACACAGATCTCTTATTAAAGATAGAAATCTGAGTAACAAAAGAGTATATACTACCAAAAGGAATCATAAAAATTTTATCAAGTAATTACCAAGTATTTCTTAAGTTTTCTCAATTCAGAAAATGTATCTCTTTTTCCCTTCTTCATTTGTTGAATACTATTCTTTTCTTAAAAGGGAATTTTCAAACACTGCATCCTGTGTGTGTTGGTATAAGTGTGTGTGGTTTTGAGTGTTTATTTGCCTCCTGATAATTTAAATCTGCATACAATTTTCAACAAATCTGAACTTTCATGTTTCTTTCCAGTGAAATTTATATTGACTTTTCGTTGTATTTTACAGAAAAAACTCCGAAAAAAGATGGTAAAGTATCTTTGATATCTCTCTACTCTCAAAACATTTTAAAAGGCCTGCTTTCCTGATGTCTTACACAAATCCCAGCTTTCATCAATATGCCCTCATTGGTTTCCACTCGCCAAGATCTCTACCATTCTAACGCAATGTTTGTCTTGCCAACTTCTCTCATACTCCTCCCTTTTCTGGTCTTTCAAAGCCTGAATAAAACCTGAAATCATTCACTGGTCAAGTGTAAACTTGAGAGTCCTTCTTACACTAGCTAAAGTCTAATAATCCCAGGTGTGCATATACTCACATTTTTTTCCTGGAATTTTTTATATCCAAAGAGAGTAATTTAATTTCATTCTTATTTACTTTTATTAATGCAATTGTCAATTTAGCCATACTTCAGCTATTTTGGAAAGATTTAAAATTTTTAAGAATGATAAAGAAAAGCACAAATCTCAGATCTGAATATTTTAGGTGAATGTCACCATAAATTATTGTCCTGCAAGGCCTCTATAAGTTATTTTTTGATAAAACACAAAATTATTTATTAAAACTTTAATATCTTATCTTTCTGATGGCATTTTTCAGTATACTTTTGTTTTCAGGGAAATCAAATTTATCTCTATAATTCATGCATCAAAGGCTAGGTAGTCATTGCTACAGATACTGTTTTGAACAAATGGGTGATTTTTGTCCTCTGGTTCCTCATCTCTTTTTAACTAACTCTGTTGGCATGGGTGCATGTTAACGTTTTTCCTGATAAGATGATTGAGATGAGATGAACTTCATTTTGACATGTCCTAATCTAGCAATTCACCACAAAGTTATGGCTTCATTTTTAACATAATGTGAATATAGGTTCCCAAGAAACAAACACTGCATTTTCTCTAAAGCAGTTCAGTATTCTCTAACTTATTATACACCAAAGCTACAACAAATATGAGATGTGATTATTTATATTTAACAGCAACCAATAAATTTATTAAAGCTAACAAACCAAATAATAATCACTCAAGTAAGTCTAATAAATTAATAACTTATATAAGGAAAACCACTAGCCCTATCATTCCTGAAACTCTTCCTCAAGTCAGGAAGATCACTCCTTTTCCTTTTATTATTTTTTGATCAGTGTTATCAGGACATAAGGAAGCTTTCAGCTACATTGGTACACGTGTGTGTGTCTGCACATGTGTGTGTATGTATCAGTGTTGGTCTATATCCTGTAACCTTTACCATTGTATGTGAATATTTCACTAAATTTGAATTCTTTTGTGTTTCTATGGCATGATTTTTACAGTAGTTTTCTGGTTTTATTTTTCAGATGACTTTCAGAAAACATTTGGTAAATATATCTGACAGCATTGATATTCCAAAAGACTTTAAATTATCCATTCTCAGCAATTTGAATATTTTCTGTTGGCTTGCTTACCTTTTTCCTGGATGTCCACTCTAACTTTCCAAATTATTTGTTTAGGAGCTTCACACATATTAAATTCTCTCCACTTTTATGACCCTACAGATGATTCTTTCCCAATGCTTCCTTTTTCATTTCCTATGTCCCTTCCCTCTAAATATTGTCCCAGTTTATCATTCAGAGTTTTGCTAGTTTCATTATAAATTTTGTGAGATGAAGAAAATGGGACTGATTAAAACATGGTTTACATTCTGTATTTATTACTCGGAGCACTTCCATTGACTTGGAAAGTCTGTCATGTTTTCAAAGTTCAAGGGGTCATTGATATGCCATCAATACCTCCCCAAACTTCATGAGGTAAGACAAGACTCCGTATTCACTGAGTGAAGTTTTTCCAACACTTATCCTTTCAAAGACTGTGTAAATTCAGGTGTAATTATTGGACAAGTGTGGGCTTTAGACTCGTTCTTCCAATGACTTTGACCATTTATTAGAGTCTTCTCTCAAGTTCACAAACCATTTGCTGAGATTATTTTCTCTCACACCAAAGTAATTTTACTGTCCTTCTCTTGCATTTTATTGACATGATTTTTAACTTGTCAAACTGCAATAACTTTAAGGGTTTGTATTGTAAATTGAGCAAAGTTCATTTATAACGCATTTCTCCATTCTGAAATTTTATGTGAATGACATGAGAGGCTAGAGTCCTAAGATACTCCTAAATGTTTGCTTAAAGAAATACTAATATAACCATTAAAAACTTAATATCCTTCCTTTTGTAGTAATATTTTCAGTTATGTTTTTGAATACAGTTTGAGTGAAAGTAGCAAATGTATTTCTTTTATGTATGAAGTATTCCTCCTATGAATACTGCTACTGATGGAGTTTTAGCTACATGGGTGCTTTTGTTGTGGGCATCCTCATGACTCCTGAAGTATCTGACTCCTGTATGTGTGCATGCTTGCATTGTATTCTTGAAAAGAATAGTACAGTGAAAGAAGTTTCAATGGAATGTATATGAACAATATTTATTCCCAGAAGAAGTCCTTTTCTACCTCTTTTTATAGCGTCATTGTTCTATCTTTGTACTTTTTTTGGCTAAGATCAAGTGAATCAAGAGGTGGTGGTGGCAGGGGAGGATACAATAAAACATGCCTCTGGGGGGCAAGATGTCCTTAGAAAACTTTGCTCCCAGTTCTAAAAGTACTTCTTTGAAACTTGGAGCAAACTATAGAAGCACTCCACATTCCTGTCATCTTCCCATGAGAATGTACCCAAATGCTTGTGGATTTTTTACCCTACTATACTTATAGAATTACTGAAAGCTTGACATTCTCCTTCTCAATAACACTTCTTCTTTTCTTTTTTTTTTTTACAGAGGAAGTGAAATGTAGGGATTACTTTAAAGTATTTTAGCAGGCTTCATGTAACACGTGGTACACATAGAACTTGAGACAATGAACACATTTTTTGCTTCCTAATAACTTCTTAAATAGCTTTCTTATAAGCTGTGTAGGCAACTGATTCTGAAAAAACTGGAAAGCAATGCAGTACCCGTGATAGGTATTGTTTATCCCAGAGGAGGTTCTGCCTCCTACTATAGTGTCTTTTTCAGTATTATTTCTTTGGCACCAAGGGGTGAATAAAAGTTAAAAAGCTTTCCTCTGATTTTTGAGATGGCCATTAAGTCTTTTCTGAGAATGGTGCCAGTTCTCAGAAAATGCAAGTCAGACTGTGCCATAGTGTAAAGCATGAAAAATTTTCAAATATTTGCTCTTCTCCTTTCCTGCCCTGGTAGTTTCATTTTGGATGTGTTTTAAGATCTTTCCCTGTTTATGATATCAATAAATTTGAAAGGAAAAATCCCAAGTCCTCTAGGTCTAGTCAAAGTTTATATCTCTAAATTATTGGCATTTTCAGTGACTGATGTGAAAGTTTTACAACATGTGTGCTAGTCATGTGATTTGGAACATTTGAGTAATATATTCAAGAACAGTAAACGAGTGAACTCTTTCCCACACTTACCTAGTGGATTACTCGTTTACTGTTCTTGAATATATTACTCAAATGTTCCAGTTTTAGGTTTATTTTATATTTCCCTGTCATCTTCCCATATAGCATTCTTTATTCTTTTCTATTTTTATTCATGCAATTATTATTTCTGCAAACTGCAATGTCTTTTCAATAATTAAACAAGGAGGTTGTATCTTGAGGAAAATTGATAAATGATATATCTCAATTTTTAG
>NW_011379856.1:0-763 GCF_000754665.1 Bison bison bison
ACAGATCTCATTAACACATTTTACACCTATTTATTAGAATAAATAACAGCAATAGAAAGATATTGGCAAGAGCAGATATTCATTTGTTCAGATTTTATATCCAACTATTTCCAAAATGAGGTAGTGAGATCCATCTATTAACATGAGAGGAAGATGATCGAAGAGCAGTGCTGTATACTAACAGAATGCAGATCACAAATGCAAGCTACATATACAATCTTAAATACTCTAACAGCCACATTAAAGGCGGAAAATAAAGCAAGAAACATAAATTTTAATAATGTTATATAACCTAATACATTAAGAATACTATTTTTTAATATGTAATCTATTTTTTATGTAATACTATTTTTTATATGTCTTCGTTGTTGTTTTAGTCGCTGTCATGTCTGACTCTTTTGTGACCCCATGGATTGTAGCCCACACGGCTCCTCTATCCATGGGATTCTCTAGGCAAGAGTACTGGAGTGGGTTGTCATTTCCTTCTCCAGGGGATCTTCCCGACCCAGAGGCTGAACACAGGTTTCCTGCATTGTCAGGTGGTTCTTTACCACTGAGCCACCAGGGAAGGCCGTATGACATCATTACTTAGGTATTAATAAATATATTTTTATACTATGTCTGTGAAATCTGATGTTTTATTAAATCAAATCTCAATTCATATCAGTCACATTTTAAATTTTCATAGCTACACGTGGCTACCAGTTTGGAAATACAAATACAGGATTCTTTGCAGAACTTCCATTAACAGAACAAAAGGCAG
>NW_011379857.1:0-729 GCF_000754665.1 Bison bison bison
AAGTATTTTCAACTCTAAAAATTGTATTTTGAATGTCGAAGCGGTGGTACAATTCAGCCTACTGTGGAATAATTTCAAAAGTGTGAAACTTTTGTGTCAAAATTGCCAACCAAAAATATGAGTCTATTTTAGAACTCATTGAAGTTGTGTATTATCATAATTTCAGAAATTTTGACAGAATGACTGGTGTGTTCTCCACATTTTGAAGCTTTTTAATAAATGCAAATGTTTATTAAATTATTCTGAGCAGTCTGCATGATTTATTTAAGGTTTAATAAGCTCTAGCTCTGCTATATTCTTATATATTCTAATTTTGTTTTTTTCTATATATTGATTCCTTTGGAATTTACAAAATATGTACTAAAGAAGCTTCCCTTTGGGCTGTAAGAGTGTTTTAGCTGCTTTCTGACCTTTTTCACATGATAGTATATAGACAGTCTAACATTTGTTTAGCATGAAGTTGTTCAGCAGGTCCAGCTACCATAGCTGCCTACAGGTGATGCAAATTGAAATTCTGGTTTAATGCAGAATACAATGCTGGCAAAGGCAAGGTTTGGGGAGCTTATCTTAAAGTTTTATGGTTTATTTATTAGAATATGTTTTGTAATGCTTTGAAAAGGTACTAATGAGATTAAGCATATATTTCTAAAATTTTTCATCTGTACCAGTATTTGACTTGACCTGATCGACAAGTTTTCATTTTATTTATAATGTACTGGCAGACATTAT
>NW_011379858.1:0-518 GCF_000754665.1 Bison bison bison
TGTATACCTGTGGCGGATTCATTTTGATATTTGGCAAAACTAATACAATTATGTAAAGTTTTAAAATAAAATAAAATTTAAAAAAAAAGAATAGAACTAGAAAAAAAAAAAAGAAAATGAAATTTTACAAACCAATTTTTACCTGATTGTGTCAAAATATTTTCAGCTTACTTGTTATTTGAACAATAATTATTAATCCACTCTTTAGTCTTCAAGCTTTCACAAAAAAACACAACTTTTAAAAGATAAACTGGCTATTAACCAACTTATGTGTAGAGGTAACATTTTTTTTGTTAGAATTATTAGCAGAATCTTTGCAAAATGAATTAACACTTGGATATGCCAGGTGGCATTAGTGGGAAAGAACCCACCTGACAATGCATGAGATATAAGAAACACAGGTTCAGTCCCTGGAAAAGGATCCTCTAGAAAGGAAATTGCACCCCATTCCTGTTCTTGCCTAGAGAATCCATGGAGAGGGGAGCCTGGCAGGCTACAGTCCATAGAGTCGCAAAGAG
>NW_011379859.1:0-646 GCF_000754665.1 Bison bison bison
TCTGAGTGACCTCATGGACTGCAGCCTACCGGGCTCCTCTGTCCATGGGATTTTCCAGGCAAGAGCACTGGAGTGGGGTGCCATCGCCTTCTCCAATTAGTGCTGTTAGGTGGCACTAAAAAATAAATAAATAAAATAAAATTTATTTATTTTTGGCTTTGTTGCTTCAGGTCTTTGTTGCTTCAGGGGATTTTCTTGACTTGCAGTGAGCAAGGGCTACCGTGTATTTACGGTGCGTGAACTTGTCATTCTAGTGGATTCTCTTGTTGCAATGCGTGGTGTCTGTGTGTTTGCTCAGTAGTTGTGACTCCCCAGCTCTAGAGCACAGAATCATCATGTGTGCCCTACAGGCTTAGTTGTTCTCAGGCATGTGGGAATTTCCCAGATCAGGGATCAAAACTGTGTGCCCTGCACTACCAGGTGGATACTTTACCTCTGAGCCACAAGGGAAGCCCCAAAGCTTGTTCCTTTACATATATCTTGGAGCCAATGAACTGGGTGAGTTTAGATTACTGTGTAGATAGGGAGTTGATATATTGAATGATTATTGTGTAAGTAGAGAATTTTTCACTTACAATATAACTGACATGAACCACTTGTTAATGTCATAAAATGCCTATATGTCTATCTACTGATAGATTTCTAA
>NW_011379860.1:0-622 GCF_000754665.1 Bison bison bison
AGAGTAAAAAGTTGGCTTAAAACTCAACATTCAGAAAACTAAGATCATGGCATCTGGTCCCATCACTTCATGGTAAATAGATGGGGAAACAATGGGAACAGTGAAAGACTTTACTTTCTTGGGCTCCAAAATCATTGCAGATAGGCCTGCAGCCATGAAATTAAAGGGTGCTTGCTCCTTGGAAGCAAAACTATGACCAACCTAGACAGCATATTAAAAAGCAGAGACATTATGTTGCCAACAAAGGTCCATCTACTCAAAGCTATGGTTTTTCCAGTAGTCTTGTATGGATGTGAGAATTGGACTATAGAGAAAGCTGAGCACCAAAGAATTGAGGCTTTTGAACTGTGGTGTTGGATAAGACTCTTGAGAGTCCCTTGGACAGCAAGGAGATCCAATCATTCCATTTTAGAGGAAATCAGTCCTGAATATTCATTGGAAGGACTGATGTTGAAGCCAAAACTCCAATACTTTGGCCACCTGATGCGAAAAATTGATTCATTTAAAAAGACCCCTGATGCTGAGAAAGATTGAAGGTGGGAGGAGAAGGGGACAACAGAGGATGAGATGATTGGATGGCATCATTGACTTGATGGACATGAGTTTGAGTAAGCTCTGGGAG
>NW_011379861.1:0-814 GCF_000754665.1 Bison bison bison
GTAACTTGCCCTTGATCATATATCAAATAAATGACAGAGCTAGGATTCAAACCCTAAGCAGTCTGATTCCAGAAGCTCTGTTTTAAGCCATCATCCTACATTTCCTTACTATATAATGATTACCTGCTTCTTACTGTTTCAAAGTGGTAGTTGGGAATTTACATCTTAGAGATAAAGAAATAAGTAGCAAAGGAATGCATGTACAACTAGTGAAATGGTCTTATGATGTTAACATCTTATGCTACTATAATATCAAGATCAAAAAGTTGACATTGGTTCAATCCATACCATTTCACCAGATGCATGTTGATGTATGGCAAAACCAATACAATATTGTAAAGTAAAAAATAATAACAATAATAAAAAAATAAAATAAAAATCTATAACCATTTCTAAACAAAAAGTTTTAAAAATCCTTCTGTCAAAACAACTGAACCTACATTTTGTGAAAAAATGTTTTATTCTTTTAACATAAATATCCTCAATAATTGAAAAATACCTTATTGATGCCAACTTCAATACCAAAAAAATAAAATTGTTAAACATACCCAGTATGTAAGGCATACTCCTGAAAATAAACACTGAGCTTACTATTTCTTTTGGAAATACAACGGGTTGTGGGGTTGGGGTGGGAATCTTTCTTATTAAAAGTATCTTTTAAAGCTCTATTCTTGCCAGTATATATTACTCATACTTAAGCTTTATTTTAATAAAAATAACTTTTATGTTATGTGATGAATGGAAAAGTCATAGCTAACTTTTTGTACCCCAAAATTTGAGTTATTCATCACATTCATTAATGCTATCACTGATA
>NW_011379862.1:0-772 GCF_000754665.1 Bison bison bison
CAACTGTAATATATATTGCCTTAAAATACTATAATTGTTTTATATTTTTGTAAAGGAGGAGTTTTGCTGTTCTTTCCTATGGACAATGGAGAACAGAACCCTGTAAACTGGACAGTTTCTAGGAACAAATTATGTAGTCTATTTGATTAAAGTATTCCCCAGATGGCTCAGATGGTAAAGAATTCACCTACAATGCAGGAGATCTGAGTTTGATCCCTGGCTTCAGAAGATCCCCTGGAGAAGGAAATGGCAACCCACTCCATTCTTGCCTGGAGAATTCCACAGACAAAAGAGCCTGGGGAGCTACAGTCCATGGGGTCACAAAGAGTCGGACATGACTGAGTGACTAACACTTCAACATACCCCAGAACAGTGAAGGTGAAGAGAGGCATATCCCCAATGTACTCAGGGGCTGAACCTGAGATACAGACAGTAAAGGAAGTGGAATGATTCCCTGCCTGCCTAGTCCTGATCACCAGACTGCTTTAGGAAGGAGACAAAAAAGGACCTCGGAAAACTGAGCAGCAAATGTACGCCTTGGGATGGTTTACACTCACTCCTAAGTGGGCTAACAGAAGTCAAGATGACAAAAAGAGGAAACAGATCACTGAGTCCAGACTCCTCGGGCTGGCGAGACTCCCTGCCATGAGAATAGGAGAGCAGGAGACTGGGATGACTCATCTCATTGAAAGATGGATGATGAAAGTCTAGCTGCCTGGCTTCTCCATACTGAGAAGATGACCATGGTTAGAAAATTGGACTCCTGGTCACG
>NW_011379863.1:0-880 GCF_000754665.1 Bison bison bison
AAGTTGTAGTTTCAGTGGCCATACCCTAACACAAAGCCACATCCATGTGTGTTCAATGCTGCAGCTGTAACTGTGTATGCCAGTAACTGTATTTAACTAGATATTTTTAACATAGTTAATTGTCTTTGGAAGGCAACCAATTTTACCTTATATTTAAGACAGCTTCTATTAAATTTTATATGAAGAAAAGAATTTATTGAAATGTAAAGTATTTGTATCTAGGAATTCTAGAAAATGATCATGTGTATATAAACATTAAATGATGTTGGTCCAAAGGTTATTATTTTGCAGTTACCTGTGTGTGTGTGTGTGTGCTTACCACTGTGGCTACTGTTAGGCAATTATAAGAAAATAAGAGTACTTTGGTTAGTTGATCAATGCTAACCTAACTGTAATGGTTCATTTCACAGCCCCTTCTAGGGACTTTTAACATTTCATAAACATAGTCTGAACTTCTCCAGAGGCTCAGCTGTAAAGAATGCACCAGAAGTGCAGGAGACATGGGTTAGATCCCTGGGTGGAGAAGATCCCTTGAAGGAGGATATGGCTACAGTCAAAGGGTCACAAAGAGTTGGACACAACTGAAGTGACAGGACACACACACAAATGTGGTTTAAAATGGCAAATTAGCTTTGGGAATAAAATTATATACTACATCACCATGTAAGAATAAAGAATTTCTGATATGATAGCTCCTATTAAATAAAAAATACACTGAATAAATAATTTATTAATTCCATGTTGATTCTCAGTCGTGTCTAACTCTTGTGGCACATTGACTATAGCCCACCAGGTTATTCTGTCCATGGAACTTTACAGGCAAGAATACTGGAGTAGGTTGTCATTTCCTACTCCAGGGGAGCTTCCTGACCCAGGGATC
>NW_011379864.1:0-589 GCF_000754665.1 Bison bison bison
GCAGGTTTATACCCTTTCTGATTTCTTTACTATCTTAGAGATAAATGTGTATTATTAATCTACTATGTTTATACAAATTTCAGAGAAAACATTTTATTGCACAACATTTTGTATTGTTTAAAGTATACTTTGACAAGCATTTTATTTATAGAAATTTAAAAATAAAATTTGCATTTAAACCAATCTAATAAAAAATTAGCTAGATTTAAGCCAACAATGCATAACTAATATATACTAGATTTAAACCAACAGTGCATAGCAAAAATATATTAATGTTATGACTATAGCTCATTCATAAAGCCTAAAAATACAGCCTTTGAAAAAAGTAGAAGAAATTTTTCATGAAGGTGGAAGGATGAAGCAAAGAAAAATATTTTAAAGCAGCAGGCATTTCAAGGTCAATAACATTTTTAATCATTCTTACCATAATAGCCACTGCAGAACCAGAAAACATATGTTGTTTACTTCTGTGCTTAAAACTTTCTCCCAAGCAACAAAAGTACTCCTAGTGTGCCAATAAATATATGTTAATTAAATAGGATTGCACCAATATTTGCAAAGACCAGCAGTATATTTGCAGTGCAATACA
>NW_011379865.1:0-657 GCF_000754665.1 Bison bison bison
CTGTATAGTACATGGGGTCGCAAAGAGTTAGACACAGCTGAGCAACTTGCCCTACAGGGGTGCTGCTCAAGGGTGCAGACCAGCACTTGACCCTGGCAGGTGGCTGATTGATTGGAACGTAACATGTTTGGAAGTGGGTATTATAGTTTTTAAACACCTATTTTTTTTTTGTTGAAAAAATTTTTGAAGTTATAAAGAATGTCTTTTAAAATTTTAATTAATTTATTTTTGGCTGTGCTGGATTCTTCTTGCTGCAGGCAGACTTTCTCTACTTCTGGCAAGTGAGGGCTACTCTTCATTGCGGTGCATAGGCTTCTCACTGCGGTGGCTTCTCTTATTGCAAAGCGTGGGTTCTGGGGCGCACGGGCTTCTGTAGTTGTGGTTCCTGGGCTCTTGAGCACAGGCTTAATAGTTGTGGTGCATGGGCTTAGTTTGTTTCTCCTTGGCATGTGGCATCATCCCGGACCAGGAATCAAACCCGCGTCTCCTGCATTGGCAGGTGGATTCCTTACCGTTGAGCCACCAGAGAAGCTCCCTGTCCTTTTTTTTTTTTTTGTTAGGGTATTTCAGTTCAGACATCTGTGGGACCCTGAAGTATTTCAAGTCCCTTAGCAGGATTGGGTGGAGTGTGTGTGGGTGGGGGAGTACCCATTCGCA
>NW_011379866.1:0-1006 GCF_000754665.1 Bison bison bison
GCTCTACTTTACTTTGCCTGTTAATGTGAAAGCTATGGTTATAAATTTGGGAGCATCAAGTGGGACTGAATTTCTGTTATCACAGCCTCTGAGTGCTCCTGACCACAGCTGAACAGGCTGATGATGACCTGTAGGCTTCTCCAGATGCTGATGTATTTATTATTCAAGGATTTGGAACCAAGTTTAAATCTTCAAGCTCACTAATCCTAGAGCAGCAGGCACACTAGTATATATATTGTTTCTTCATCCTGTGTCTATTATCAGAACTTCATTCCTTCAAGAGATAGAAGCCTAATTAAATGCTGCAAAGATACACCCAAAGGTTTCAGGGTATCACTTATTTACTCTTTTGTAGGTACACTAAGTTGAACTTTTCCCTGTGTTTATTTTCAAAACTAGAATTTGTAATAGACTGTTTATGGTGTCTTTGTTTCTGGTGTGTGATGGCATGAAGAGAGAGCCACATGGAGTGGGGTTACTTGTTACCAAGTTCAAGCTCACTCTGCTCGCCTCACAATGCCAGTAAGTCTTACAGCTGATGTGTTAAAGCAAGAAATAGCAACTTTATTTGGAAGCCTGGCAGACTAATGTCTCAAAATAACCATCTTATTGGGGTCTGGATGCCAGGTTCTTTTATAGAATACAGAGGAGAGGAGGTGAGGAAGTAAAGCCATTTGCCTTGCAAAATTGGAGGGGATTCGTTAATTTTTTCTTTTCTACAGCCATTCATAGGTGGTGAGGGTCAGATTGTCCCCCTGTGAGCTGAAAAAAGCCACTTTAGTTTAACTTTGAGGCAGAGGGTCAGGGTTCCCTAACAAAAGCAGTGAACAGCAATGGTCAAAGAAACAGATCCAGCTTGGAGTCAGTATTGGCTCCTCCTTGTTGCAGTTCCTTTGATGTGCACCTCTCCTGTCTGGGGCCAGTACCCTCTGCTTTCTCATCCTGCATCTCCTCAGGGTGCACCACCCTTGTAGGGTGGCTGCAGAGTCCTCATGGTTGCAGAATC
>NW_011379867.1:0-870 GCF_000754665.1 Bison bison bison
TACTTTATCTGGGAAAAATACAGTGGGTTTCTGGAGAACCTTCTGAACCAGGGGTCTGGCTGATGTAATTTCCCCTTTGATTCCTCAGGAGTATTTATTGGGAGTTCCCCTATTCATTTCTTTGTAAATGTTATGGGTGCACCCCAGTTTCAGGTCTTTGGCCCTGTTATACTGCAACACATTTGTCTGTCTCTCTCTCTGTTCTCTCTGTGCATGAAAATGACTTTAATAGCCTCGTACCAGTTTTACTAGTAAAATGTAAAAGCTTATGTTTTAAGTAAATTTTCCTGGTTACTATGGATGGGACATGATAATATTTGTTGATCGTATCCTATTAAAATGTAGAATTTATTATGCATAAATATTACACACAGTACAGTACTTCTTAACCTACTGGTTGGTCCTTGTGGAGTAACCAGGAAAATCAATGTTGTTAAGTTCCCTCCTATTCTCATTTAAGGCTAACACTTGTCCATGCGTGTGTAATGAAATCTGTTTCCTTTCACTAGAGAAATCCTTGGGAAGAACACAACAGAACCAACCAAGAAGAGGTAAGCATTTTGATTTTCCTCTCAGGAGTGAAAATCAAAGGAGTGAAGTGAAATGTCCAGATTTTTCTCCCTTGCTTTTGTTGGCTACACAGTATTTTTTATTTACTGTGTTGCTCCTTTTCAGTCACTCTTCTGCAGTCATTCTTCCCTAAATTAAGTGCATACATCAGATGAGAACACAAAGGCAGAGTTGATTGAGGGCTCTGATTATTCTTGTGTAGGTAACCAAAGCGTTATCGTCTCTAGATGCATTTAGGAACGTTTTTCTCTTTGCCCTTTCTATTCATCAGTCTTGATGTGCTATTCTCTTGGTCCATTC
>NW_011379868.1:0-573 GCF_000754665.1 Bison bison bison
GTGAAGTCTCCAATGCATGAAAGTGAAAGTGAAGTCGTTCAGTCATGTCCAGCTCTTAGCGGCCCCATGGACTGCAGCCCACCAGGCTCCTCCGCCCATGGGATTCTCCAGGCAAGAGTACTGGAGTGGGGTGCCATTGCCTTCTCCCACAGGGAGTACTGGGTCCAACCAAACCTGAGTTCTATATTGTTCTGCCACTTGTGCTGCAGTCCATGAAGTCGCAAAGAGTCGGACACGACTGAGCAACTGAACTGAAGTGATGCTGAAGCTGAAACTCCAATACCGTGGCCACCTGATATGAAGAACTGACTCATTGGGAAGAACCCTGATGCTGGGAAAGATTGAGAGCAGGAAGAGAAGGGGACGACACAGGATGAGATGATTGGATGGTATCACTGACTCGATAGACATGAGTTTGAGCCAGCCCCCAGGAGTTGGTGATGGACAGGGAAGCCTAGCATGCTGCAGTCCATGGAGTCGCCAAGAGTCGGACATGACTGAGCGACTGAACTGAACTGCCACTTAATACCTGTGACCATAAGCAAGTTACTTGACATGTACATATATAAACAT
>NW_011379869.1:0-757 GCF_000754665.1 Bison bison bison
AACACTTGATTCACACAGCTTATTGAATCAATCTTCAAGCATAGCAACAAGCAAGGGGAAAGAGAGAGGAGAAGTTAACGCACATAGGGTAGGGTACAGGAAATTCCTGAATCTTTCTCCATGTTCTCTTGTTTTGAATGGTTCATGACTGTTTTTTGTCTAAGCCCTTCTGTATTCATGTTAGGAAAGCAGAAACAAGGTATCAAAACTGGGCAGCTTACACAACAGAAATTTCATGTCTCAGTTCGGAGGCTAAAAGATCAAGGTTCCCTGTTTATGTTCCAGTTCTAGTGGTTTTGTGGCAATTTTTGGCATTCCTTTCCTTCTGCATCACCCTGATCTCTGCCTTTGACCTGGTGTTCTTCATATGTGCATGTCTGTGTCTCAACATTCCCTTTAATAAGGACTCCGGTCATATCAGATGATGGGCCTACTCTACTCCAGTATGAACTCATCTGAATTAATACAACTGCAGCAATCCTATTTCCAAGAAAGGTCCCATTCTAGGCAACAGGGGTTAGGACTCCCACATATTAATTTGAGAGGATGTGATGATTAATTTTATGTGTCAACTAGATTAACCCATAGGATGCATGGATATTTGGGAAAGCAATATTTCTAAGTGTGTTTGTGAGGGAGGGTGTTCCCAGAAGAGATCAGCATTTGCTTTGGTGAACTGAATGCAGCAGATGACCCTCCCCAGTGTGAGTGGGCATCATACAATCCCTTGAGTTCAGTTCAGTCGCTCAGTCGTGTT
>NW_011379870.1:0-597 GCF_000754665.1 Bison bison bison
ACTTATTTTTCCCCAAAATTTTATTTGAGAGTGAAAGTGTTAGTCATTCAGTCATGTCCAACTCTTTGCGACCCCCCAGACTGTAGTTCGCCAGGCTCCTCTATCCATGGAATTCTCCAGGTAAGACTACTAGAGTATTCTAGGAGATGTTAATAGGCATTATATAAAAATAATCTAACAACATTTCTGTGATTAAATAGGTTTAGAAAAAGATTAAATGAGGTAATTAATTTTGTTGGCTATAGAATATCTCAGACTATGCTTTGGGAAATGATAGTCTGCAAGAAATCATATCATGGTTAGTTTAATGCCATTATGTTTTGTTGCTTCTTTTCTTCCTGGAAATACTTTTTTCCTTGAAACCTGATACTAATATAGCCACTGCAGCCTTCATGGGGTTGCTGTTTGCATGCATATCTTTCTATATCAATTTATTTTCAAGCTTCCTGTATTTTTCTATTTAAAGTATGTCTCTTGTGGATAGCTCATAGATGTGTTCTGCTGTTTTATTGATTTTGATGATCTCTGCCTTTTAATTTGTGAGTTTATTCCATTAAAATTTAATATACCCATTGATGTAATTGTGCTAGGAATATC
>NW_011379871.1:0-625 GCF_000754665.1 Bison bison bison
AAAGAGTCAGACATGACTTAGTGACTAAATAAAAATAACAACCTAAGAAGCCAACGTGGAGAAAATGTAGAAATTAGACAATGCTGAGAAGCCTCAAGAACTAATTACATATTATATTTTCTCTAACTTTGTTTCCCATTAGCTTACTATGAACTCAGGAACTGATATGGAATGTATAAGACTATGGCTTATATGAATAGAATACATGTAATAATTTATACCTACTGATATAGTTCTTACTTTCTTTTCAGTTACCCATAAGGACATCTTAACTCTGTAGAGGCAGGACACAGGATTTGCAACTTGGTTTACCCAAAAGGTGCTGAGGAATTATTTGCTTACATTTAAATGATAAAAACTGTTTAAATGTGATTAGTCTTTATCTACAAAGCTTATCGCTAGAGTGTAGTACAGCACAGAGTAGGAATTTAACCAAAATGCATGAAATTTAAAGCACATTTGGTATTCCTTGTGTAAGAAAGAATTCTGTATGTTCTTTGTGTGATCCTAGGAACAATGTCTAATCCTATTTATGTCTAATAATCCTGATTAGGATTAATGTTGGCCCTATTCAGTCACTGAATCACGTCTGACTCTGCAACCCCACGGACTGTAACACACCAGG
>NW_011379872.1:0-774 GCF_000754665.1 Bison bison bison
AACAGCCTCCAGGTGTGGCCGCTGGGCATTGGGAGAGGGGGCTGAGGCGTCTCCATGTCGTGAGGTGCTGGGAGGGTGCAGCCTCCCCCTGGGGACCGCGTTTGCACAAATCTCACGGCCCAGGCAGTGGAGAGGCCGCCTGTGAGAAGTGCATATGAGCGCGGTTCGCCCTGGATGTGCCGTTTATCTGACGCAGCAGGACCGAGAGCCGTGACGACCAGCCAGGTGATGACCAGGGGCGCTGAGAGCCTCTGCTGCTCGGGCCAGCAGCTGGCAAAGTGCCCACCTGTGTCTGCAGAGGCCCTGCCTCCACTAGGCCACTGAGGGCGGGGTCAGAGGGAGTCCCCCGTGCCCCAGGGGGCTCTCTCGGAGCGGCTTCTGAGAATGGAGGGGCGGGTCAGGCTGCTCAGGGACAGGAAGACAAGGAGGGTTGCCGCACATCCAGGGTGAGGCGGGGGCCCCATGCATAGACCCCAGGTCTGGGCACTAAATTCTCATCACCAAATGCTCTCCCGTGACAACAGGAAGAGGTTGGTGGCCGGGCAGAAGCTTGCTCAGCATCTGGGGCTCTGGCTGCTCCGACCGGGGGTCTGGCCATCCTGACCAGCCCGAGTCAGAGTGACCTCAGATAGTCCAGCCCCCATCGAGCCTGGTCTCCCCTAAAGCCCAGAGTTGGGCCGGCTCTCCACCTGCACCTCTTTCTCACTTGAAAACGTTGTCACTTGAACAAGAACAGTGACACGCTGAGCTGCCCGGGGGGCAAGAGTCACGTGA
>NW_011379873.1:0-592 GCF_000754665.1 Bison bison bison
GAGCTAGGCTTCCATCTATGTGTCTAGGGACTAATAATTACAGGGGCTTTAGGGGCTGTTTCCTTCTCCAGAACTTTATCATGATAGCCCTCAGGGTTTTTGGTTTCTTTCTTTTTTTTTTTTTAAATAAAATGAACATTCATAAAAAGCCAGCTTAAAAAAAAAAGTGAGCTAAAGAAGACTTCTTTTTGCTGCTGGTACTTCACAGAGAAGAATCATTTAACACAACTTGTATAGTCATAGGCTTCCCAGGTGGCGCTAGTGGTAAAGAACCAACATGAGAGTCAGTCCCTGGGTCAGGAAGATCCTCTGGAGGAGGATATGGCAATGCACTCCAGTATTCTTGCCTGGAGGATCACATAGACAGAGGAGCCTGGTGGGCTACAGTCTATACGGTCACAAAGAGTCTGACCCAACTGAAGTGACTTAGCACAGTGTAGTCATGGAAACATTTTTCCATTCTGAGACCACAGCTTTCTCCCTGAACCTTGGCAACTATCTTTGTCTAGATATTGATCATAAATGAAATTTTGTTGGACTGTTTTCAACAAAACCTCCTAGGGAGCTTTCAAAATTACAAATTCATAAGTCT
>NW_011379874.1:0-764 GCF_000754665.1 Bison bison bison
AGATAATGAAGCTACGAAGGGAAACATGATGTATGTCTTCCAAGAACTGATTACCTTGCTGAGATGCTGTATTCACCACAAGGATTTAAGTCTGTCTTCGGAGGAGCAGGAAAGCAACATCAAAATATCCACTAGGAAATATAGGTGGTGTCTTGGTGGGAGGAAATAAAGGCATAATATAAGGAGAGAATGACCTTTTATAACACTACTTGTAAAATGCCTATCTTTTGCTGACTTTGGTGCAATCTTTGAATATATCAGTCATGGTATAATAGTGATCATGATTGCTGAGTAGGCTGCATATACACTGTCAAGTATGAAACATATATTTATATATATTTTCAAAGAACAAAGCCTGCTGTTTAAACTCTTAGCTTTCTTCCTGATAATGGACATAAAATAATAAAACTGAAAAAGCACTAAATTATATACTGTTCATTTGCTTTCTCTAAATATGATTCGTATTGTTCCTTCTCCCATATCATCCTATCAGCCTTTGGCTGATCTCCACATTTCCTTGCCCCAGCCATTTATGAGATAACTATTCCAAACAACCTCGGAGAAGAACAGGCCCACTTAAGACAGTGGCTTTCCAAATATATGCCTATATGTATATATTTACTCTTGTCTTGGGTTAGTGCAGCAGCTCACTAATCTGACTGCTGCCCTTTCTCACCTCATTAAAGGTGATCTGTTCCTGTAAAGTGCTGGTCTCATTCTTTTTCTGAACCTTGCCTTCTCTGACTCCCTTATGCTACAGACAA
>NW_011379875.1:0-764 GCF_000754665.1 Bison bison bison
TATCACTGTTTTACAGATTGGGTAACTGAGACTCAGTGGAAGTAAATTGTCCAAAGTTACATATACAGCTAGCATTAGGGTGAACATTTGAAATCAAGTGTGTTTTATTCCACAGTTTCTAGTCCCTACTCTAATATTGCGTTTCTTCGTGTGTGTGTATATACAGTTAATACTACAAAGCAGTAGAGTTTGGGATAAGTAGTGTTTATTGGTGGATAGTGGAGGCAAATAAGAGTTGCAATGATTTACTAAAACTTACCATATTACTGCCAATATCTACGTTAGGAAATAATTTAGAGGGGGCCCAAATGCTTTCTTAATTATTAACCCATTATAGCAGAATCTACCCAGACAGCGCTGATGCCCTATTCCATTGTTTTTCTACTACAAAAATGTTATTTCAAATGTTATATTCAAAATATGTTTACATGAGATAAGTGAATTGTATGTGAACTATTACTGTTTTACTCTTGCCCATGTTTACTTTTTTTGTATATATTTATTTACAAACATTATTGATAAACCATGATAAGCCAAGAACCATGCTAGCTGTTAGAAATAAACAGTGAAGGTCTCTGACTTTTTAAAGTTCACAGTCATGGAGAGAAGACAAACAGAAACAGGTAACTACCATTGAGTGTGTATATAACTGGATGTACCAAGTATTTTGGAAGCACTAAGTGAAAAGATGTTAGGAAATTTGGGGTACACTTGATTGAGCTAAATGCCATAGAAGTGTTATAAGCCCAAGTTCTGTGGAAGCT
>NW_011379876.1:0-652 GCF_000754665.1 Bison bison bison
ACAAGAGACTCAGATTCAATCCCTGGACTGGGAAGATCCCCTGGAGTAGGAAATGCAACCTGCTCCAGTATTCTTGCCTGGAAAATCACCAGGGACAGAGGAAACCTGGAGGGTTGTAGTCCATGGGGTTGCAACGATTAATGACTGACCACACACATTGTAGAAAATAATCTGAAAAAGAATATATGTGTATATATACACACACACACACACACACACACACACACATATATACATACCTGAATCACTTTGCTGTACACCTGGAACTAATATAACATATACTTCAACTAAAAAATGGTTTTAAAAAAGTGTATTGGAAGTTGGTAGAGGAATGAGAGTTCTAATCAAATAATGATTTTAGATTAGCTGAGACTTCATAATAAATTGAACACTGAAATGCTTTATTGAATCTCCAATAGACTAATCATAATTATAATGCAAACTTGAACAGGTTCAGTAATATTAGTCTTGCCTGCTTTTTTTATGATAAAATCTCCATTTTTCTACTTTTAACTGTTATTTCTTGATTTCCTTCTGCCAGAAAAAATATCTGACATTCTATTCCTCCCCTACAATACCACCCAGCTTCCAAGGTCAAATCAAAACTAAGCTGAAAGACGATTCTCTGAACTCAAACTTTCTTAACCCTACT
>NW_011379877.1:0-614 GCF_000754665.1 Bison bison bison
TAAGCTCAATAGTTATCTTTGGTAACTTCCTCTTCATCCTTGGGTCCTATACTCTTGTCCTAACAGCTGTGTTGCATATGCCTTCAGCTACTGGGAGACAGAAAGCCTTCTCCACCTGTGGGTCTCATTTGGCTGTGGTATCCCTGTTCTATGGCTCTCTCATGGTAATGTATGTGAGCCCAGGACTTGGACATTCTGCTAGGATGCAGAAAGTTGCAACTTTGTTCTATGCTATGGTGACCCCACTCTTCAATCCCTTTATCTATAGCTTCCGGAATAAGGAGATAAAAGCAGCCTTGAGGAAACTTCTTGGGAGTTTCAACATAATGTAAGACATAGTAGATGATCCATCCGTTGTCAGGTCAGTATAGTCTAACATAAAACAACCAGAATTATATTGTTATCTAAGCTTCAAATATGGGTCTAGTGATATTAACTTATATCAACCTGTGAAATAAAACATTTATGAGGCCACTTATAATCATAAAATGCTGAGATTTTATAGATAAATGGTGGTGTTGGGTTCCTCCTTGGCATTTAGCCTGTATATTAAATAAGAAATGTACACCACACTTAAGAGTTTTTTGAATAGTTAATATGACTCACCTGTGGTC
>NW_011379878.1:0-705 GCF_000754665.1 Bison bison bison
CACAAAGCTACTATATCCAACATGGATATCTGTAACAAGATAGTGAGTAATTTAGATATTATGAGTAATATGTTTTAAGTCAAGAACAGCTTATATTGCATTCTGGATTTGATCAAGTTCCCATTCAAAACTAGTATCTTTCTGCATCATCTAGTAGCTTTCAGTAGTATGCCCAAGTACAGTATCTAATATCTCCCAAATCCAAAGAAACCTACTAAGCACTATGCTTTCTTTGCAGAGCATCAATATGCAGCATTTGCTCTTTACCTTTAAGCATGTCCTTTATTGATAATACTTCAAAACGTTCAATTTTCTAAATATTTTTTTGATGAGTCAGGACTTTAAACTTACTGTAGTATTTTTCTCCCAAGTTTGGTCATATGTCTATCCTATATGAGATTGCCAGATCACTAGCATGGATTAACATAAGGGTATCCTCTTGTAAACCATACTGTGACCAAAATCATAACACTTCACATAACCTGGGGCAAGACAGTAAGTGTTTGTTGTTGTCCTGTTCATGTAAAAAGGGATTAGATTAATTTTTCTTAACAGTGGAGATTGAAGAGAAAGTATTCTACTGATTGATAACTATGCATCAACTGTCATAGTTACTATATTAGCAAAACCTAGATAGACTTGTCCTCTGCAGCTGCAGCTGTAATTATGGATGAAGTTGAGCTGATGTGAGGAAGTGTAGCAAAA
>NW_011379879.1:0-878 GCF_000754665.1 Bison bison bison
TGGCATGGCCCAAGGTACATTTCACTGTATTTCCTAATATAAAACATTGAATTATCACAGAGGGTACTCCTTCAATTTCTAATTCCAATCCTTTAAAAATCTAACGATGCTTGTTTTCTAACATTTACCCAATAATGTCAGGTTGGAAAGTTAACTGAATTCCCTCTCAATACAAATTCTTTTTTCTTTTCCTTCTGCTCATGGTAATAAGGCTGAGGGGATTGTGACATTCAGTTAGAGAGGGGAAGACATGAGCCACACTGACACACATAACATAAAACACAGAGAGAGTCATGAAAGGCAAATCATGGCAGGAAATACAGAGATGATTTCATCCAGTGAAGGAGAATGTCAGTGTTGTACAGGGCAGCCTTTCTCTCTGTATTTCTGTTTGTATGTGTATATGTCTGTCACTGGATCTTATTTCAGGACTTTCAGGTTCTAACCCAAACTCTTACACATCAACCTATTCCATGATATTCGAACCCAACCCTAATCAATTAGGTCAGAGGTCAGTAGACACTTTTATGCAATATTGAGAAGCCCGCAGCTCTGGTCATACAGAACTTGGCAGAGATTCCACAGTCCCCCCTCCCTCTTCTCCTCATTGTCAGGGACCCCAGGACACAGGGGTCTGCAGTGAACTCACAGCTCTGGTCCCAATTAGATACACACCCCAGCACATTCCCCCCTTCCACCTAACATCCAGGTCATGGACGGGGCAGCTCAGGACAAGGCAGGGGAGCACCTGCCCTGCCCAAGGTGTTGACAACACAGCTCTGAGCTCCTCTCCTGCTGAGAGCCAGCTGTCCTGTTTCCTGCCCTGAGACTGAACACAAGGGAGCACTCACCTGCCTGCACTTGGCTCCACACTCTGT
>NW_011379880.1:0-817 GCF_000754665.1 Bison bison bison
TCCTTTAATTTATTTATTTATTTTTGGCTATGCTGGGTCTTTGTTGCTGTGTGCAGGCTTTCTCTAGTTGCAGCTAGCAGGAGCTAGTCTTCATTGTGATACCAGGGCTTCTCATTGCAGTAACTTCTCTTGCAGAGCACAGGTTTTGGGGCATGCACACTTCAGTATTTGTGGCACACAGATTCAGTAGTTGTGCCTCAAGGACTTAGTTGCTCCACAGCATGTGGAATCTTCCAAGACCAGGGATTGAATCTATGTTCCTTGCATTGGCAGGTGGATTCTTAACTACTAGACCACTGGGGAAGTACTAGAGTGTTTTAATCATAGTTGTTTGTATTAAAAAAAAAATTTAAACTCCTCTATCCATGGGATTTTTCAGGCAAGAATACTGGAGTGGGTTGCCATTTCCTCCACCAGGGAAATCTTCCTGACCCAGGGATTGAACCCACATCTGCTATGTCTCCTACACTGCAGCAGATTCTTTACCACTGAGCCATTGGGGAAGACCCCCCCAAATTTAAAACTCATGCAAAAATGTTATTTTTTAGCCTAATAAAAGTTTAGAGATTTTATTCAATTTTACTGTTTTACTTCCAGGGGGGAAATCTTCTACAAATTTAAAAATGACCTGGTTCATTTGCATGTTATACAAAATAATCGTATCTTAATCCTTCCCATGTATAATAACAACAGCTATTAATTATTGAGAGCTTAATCTATAATAAGGACTTGCTATATGGTTTACATACATGATCTCATATAATCTGCCCCAGTGTTCTATGAGGCAGGTAATATTAAGATCAACTTTTATTTTCTG
>NW_011379880.1:4466-4817 GCF_000754665.1 Bison bison bison
CGATGCTCTAAAGAGCAATATTGCATAGGAACCTGGAATGACAGGTCCATGAATCAAGACAAATTGGAAGTGGTCAAACAGGAGATGGCAAGAGTGAATGTCAACATTCTAGGAATCAGCGAACTAAAATGGACTGGAATGGGTGAATTTAACTCAGATGACCATTATATCTACTACTGCAGGCAGGAATTCCTTAGAAGAAATGGAGTGGCCATCATGGTCAACAAAAGAGTCCGAAATGCAGTACTTGGATGCAATCTCAAAAATGACAGAATGATCTCTGTTCGTTTCCAAGGCAAACCATTCAATATCACAGTAATCCAAGTCTATCGCCCCAACAGTAACACTGAA
>NW_011379881.1:0-596 GCF_000754665.1 Bison bison bison
CCCCGTGGGTACTATTAATCCAATTCCAAGGAATTCAAGGCCTTAACAAGCTCTTGTTTATTTTCTGATGCACAAATGATGACTGTTTCCCAAACTCCCTCCTGGCATCAACAGTCTTGCTAATACAAGGGTGGTAAATTAACTGTAAAATGAAGCGGAGAGAAAATAGGAACAACTTATGCCACTACGATGCTAGCATCACCACCCACACTCTTTCTTCATCTCGCTCTTCTTTGTAATCTCTCTGTGCCACTTCTTTACTGACAACAGTTCTTGTAATGGATGAGGCACACTTATTTACACATGTGAAATGTCTCTAAGTTATCCTTGACCTTAGAGTGAAAGTCATAGATGGTTACTGAAGCCTCAATCCTTGAACAATGGTTTAAACCAGATCAAACTTATTTCTGGAACTTGAAGCAATTCAACTGTTTCATTATGAGGTTTTGTGCTGAGAAAATAATCTGAGATGAGGGACACAGTATGAATAAAGCACTAAAGTATGAATAAAAAACACTAAACACGTGTACTACGGGCAGGGAATACATGGGATGGGAATAAGGACTATACTCAGGATTATTCATATTGAGGAGTAA
>NW_011379882.1:0-538 GCF_000754665.1 Bison bison bison
TAACTGTTGCTTCCTGACCTGCATACAGGTTTCTCAAGAGGCAGGTCAGATGGTCTGGTATTCCCATCTGTTTAAGAATTTTCCCCAGTTTATTGTGATCCACACAGTCAAAGGCTTCACTGTAGTCAATAAAGCAGAAATAGATGTTTTTCTGGAACTCCCTTGCTTTTTCGATGATCTAGCAAATGTTGGCAATTTGATTTCTGGTTCCTCTGCCTTTTCTAAAACCAGCTTAAACATCTGCAAGTTCACGGTTGACGTATTGCTGAAACCTGGCTGGAGAATTTTGAGCATTACTTTACTAGCATGTGCTGCTACTGCTAAGTCACTTCACTGGTGTCCGACTCTGTGTGACCCCATAGACAGCAGCCCACCAAGGCTCCCCCATCCCTGGGATTCTCCAGACAAGAACACTGGAGTGGTTTGCCATTTCCTTCTCCAAAAAAAACTAACATGTGAGATGAGTGCAATTGTGTGGTAGTCTGAGCATTCTTTGGTATTGCCTTTCTTTGGGATTGAAACAAAAACTAACATTTTC
>NW_011379883.1:0-541 GCF_000754665.1 Bison bison bison
TTCGTGACACAAACTCATTACTGTTTCATGCACTTTTATTTTTCCAGTTGAGTCAGTTAATGAGGTACACTTAACAATGTAATAAGCTCCATGAACTATCACGAAAACCAAAGATAAAAACAGGAGATCATGATAAAAGCAGTAAACAACAGTTCACTGAATGTTACCCCAGTCCACTCTTTTTCCATATTTCTATCCATAGTCCTACCCTCCACGATTGTGATATTTTCTGGACACTTTGTGCTTTTTTTTTTTTTTTACATTATCAAGGACAGCGCTATAAATAATAGTTTGGTGTGGCTTATTGTCAGCACTTGTCTCCATCTCCCATCTCCTGGCGATGCTTTCCAGAGTATGGTCACCAAGTCAAGCCCATCTCCTGGCGATGCTTTCCAGAGTATGGTCACCAAGTCAAGCCCGTTTACATAAGTCATTCAGTGTGAAATTATACTAACTCATCAAGCCTGAGCTTCAAACCAAAGATGCTGTACTTGCACAGGGAACTATGCTCAATGTCATGTGGCAGCCTGAATGGGAGGGG
>NW_011379884.1:0-625 GCF_000754665.1 Bison bison bison
ATAGAATCAGCAAGACAAAAGTTGATTATTTTAAAAAGATAACACACAAATGTTGGCAAAATTAAGAAGAATAGCAGTACATATAAACAATATGAGGGAAGAAAAAGGAGAAAAGACATAAGTAGAGGTAATACTCAGATTACCTAGAGAGAACAAGAAAAACTTTATGATAAGAACCTTGAATATTTAGACAAAATATTCAATTTACTAGAAACTGAGTTTTAATAATTGGCTCAAAAACATTGTCTTTCAACAAATACATTGAATCAGTATTTTAAAATGTAAAATAACAAATACCAGGCCTAAGGTTTTCAGGAAAATTCTGTCAATTACAAAGAGAAGATAAATATAATCTTAAAAACACATTTCCAGACAAGAGAGAGGAAAAAAATAAATTACTCCACAATTCACTTAATGATGCAAATATAACCTCAACATCAAAATCTGACCATAGCAGGCTAACAAAAAGAAATTAGACACAAAAGCACTTATTAACATAAAGATCTTAGACAAAATGTTAACAAATTTATCCCAGCAGTATGTAAGAAGCATAATCTCAGACTCTTTTGTTGACTATGATAGCTACTCCATTTCTTCTAAGAGATTCTTGCCCACAGTAGTAGAT
>NW_011379884.1:4890-5453 GCF_000754665.1 Bison bison bison
TCCATATTCCAAGGCCAAATTTGCCTGTTAGCCCAGGTGTTTCTTGACTTCCTACTTTTGCATTCCAGTCTGCTATAATGAAAAGGACATCTTTTTTGGGTGCTAGTTCTAAAAGGTCTTCATAGAACTGTTCAACCTCAGCTTCTTCAGTGTTACTGGTTGGGGCATAGCCTTGGATTACTGTGATATTGAATGGTTTGCCTTGGAAATGAACAGAGATCATTCTGTCGTTTTTGAGATTGCATCCAAGTACTGCATTTCAGACTCTTTTGTTGACCATGATGGCCACTCCATTTCTTCTGAGGGATTCCTGCCCTCAGTAGTAGATATAATGGTCACCTGAGTTAAATTCACCCATTCTAGTCCATTTTAGTTCCTTGATTCCTAGAATGTCGATGTTCACTCTTGCCATCTCCCGTTTGACCACTTGCAATTTGCCTTGATTCATGGACCTAACATTCCAGGTTCCTATGCAATATTGCTCTTTACAGAATCAGACCTTGCCTCTATCACCAGTCACATCCACAACTGGGTATTGTTTTTGCTTTGGCTCCATCCCTTCA
>NW_011379885.1:0-976 GCF_000754665.1 Bison bison bison
ATCCTCCACCATTCTCACCAGCACCCTGCTCTGTAGTCCTGGGAGGCTGACCTACGTGGACTGCCCTGGCCACTTGGTTTCAGGTGGGTTAGATAAGCAGAAGATGGGAGGGCATGGGACAAGGAGATGAGAGTGTGTATTCACCCTCCTCCTCCTCCACCAGGTCATCTTTGGCTATCTGCATCTCTCCCTAAATGCTACCAACTTTTGTCAGACACCCTGTACAAACAGCTCCCTTGATTTCTGGTAACTTCTCCCCTTCCTTCAGTCCAGGGAAAGGTAATGGCTCTCTACTGTTACTAGTTTGGAAGTTCTATACAATCCTTATTTTTGTTTTCTTTAAACACTCCCACACTTTTAAAAATAATCCTGACAAGACCTCACAGTATAACACAGTGGCAAAGAGTGCATACCCTCTAGCTGCACTGTGTGGCTTCAGTCACTAGCTCTGCCACTGACTGTGAGCCCTTTGCCCATTAATATCATCTCTGCATGCCCCAGTGTCTTCATCTGTAAAATGGCGATGATAGCAGCTCATGGCTGATAGGGGTATTAGGAGGACTGAGTGAATTATTATTTGCATATTATTCCAGAGTGCCTGGAATATAGAAAGTGTGACATAAAACTGTTAAATAAAATAACACAGTGCCAGAAAATGACCAATTTCCACAGAAAGCAAAAGAATAAGACTCACTGAATCCAGAAAACCTTAAGGATAGTCTTAAATACCTAGTCTCTTCTAAAGTATTCTAAAACATTTCATTAAGGGTAACATGCTAATTACCCGATATAAGTATGTACATGTGCTGTTTTGCTAATTTGTGGCTTTTTAAAGCATAATTTGAACCTCCTTACATAGACTGTAGCTTTCTCCTCTGCTCTTTAATAAATCTTGAGACGTGTATATATACCGTCTGGTTTATAAGCCAAGATCCTGACAAGAAACAGATAACACTCTCAAACTAGGTGATTCAGG
>NW_011379886.1:0-670 GCF_000754665.1 Bison bison bison
AAACAAAAACCAAAGAATTGGTAAGGAATGTCAAGCTGGTCCCTTTTCATGAGATGACATCCCTGAGTCACATTCGCTGGGCCCTGCACTTCTCAGGCATATACAGGTGAAAGATGCGGTGGGGAAAGTCTCAGTGACAGAACGGTGTGCCTCAAAATGTGGCCGAGCTCCATTCATGATGACGAGTTCAGGCACGAGCCTGGACTTCTAGGGAAAACACCCGATTTCAATTCTCAGTATTAAAAAAAAAATAAGTGAGTTGCTTAGATCTTCTAAGCAATGTCCTGGTTGTTTTGCACACTCTTCTTCATTTAATCAAAAATAAAATCGACGAGTAAAGTGTTATCAACATTCCCATTTTATATATGAGGAAACTGAGGCACAGAGGCTTTAAGAAAGTAATTAGTAGGTTAAAGATGATGTATTGCTGAGCCTATTTGTCTATACTTAATAAACTTTGTTGATAAGGGCATTTTCTGTTAGCTATTTGGGAAAAAACTACAATTTCAATTCTCTTAAAAAATTAAGTATGTTACTTAACTCTACTAAGCGTGTCCTGTGTATTTTATAACCTCTGTTTCATTTAATGAAAATTAGAATCAGTAAGGTAAAAGAAAGTGTACCAGGCTGTGGGGTAAAATAAAGATTTTAACACTCTTAAAAGAAAAAA
>NW_011379887.1:0-827 GCF_000754665.1 Bison bison bison
CCAGAATCACTACTCAAGAAAATGAAAATCAAAACCAAAATGAGGTATCACCTCACAACTATTAGAATGGCTATTAGCAAAAAGATAAGAGAAAACAAGTGTTAATGAGGAAGTAGAGAAAAAGGGACTCTTTTGCATTCATGGGAGGAATATAGATGGGTGCAACTGCTATGAAAATAGTATGGAGCTTCCTCAGACAATGAAAATAGATCTACCATATAATCCAGCAATGCGCCTTCTGGAACTGTTTCCCAAGAAAAGGAAAACAGGGTCTTGTAGAGATACTTGTACTGTCATGCTAACTTCAACATTATTCCAAATAGCCAAGATATGCCAACAACCTAAGTATGCATCAACAGATAAGTGAATAAGGATGCAGTGCATATGTTATATACATTATATAATATATATATATAATGTATCCCATGAGATTATATACTATATAATATATATATAATATATCCTATGACATGAGCCATGAGAAAGGACATCCTGCTGTTTATGACAAGAATAGAACTTAAGAGCATTGAAATATAAGTAAGCTAAATAAGAGAAAGACAAATGCTGCAGGGTATCACTTATATATGGAATCTAAAAAACAAATTTGTAGATACAGAGAGTAGAATGGTTGTTACCAGGTGCTGGAGGGTGGGAGAAAAGAGAACTTGATCAAAGAATACAAACTTCCAGGTATAAGTTCTCAGCATCCGATAGTGATTACAGCTAATAACACTCTATTGTATACCTGAAAATTATGTTATTCTCTCTACTGACTCAGAGAATAGACCTTAAGTGTTCTCACCTACATAAAGAACTGGTGATTATGT
>NW_011379888.1:0-843 GCF_000754665.1 Bison bison bison
GTGATAGAATAGCATAGGATACAGGTAGCTTTTTCCGGTGAGTCTGTGGAAAATAATCCACCTGCAATGCAGGAGATGAAGGTTTGATCCCTGTTCGGGAACATCTCCTGAAGGAGGAAGTGGCTACCCATTCCAGTATTCCTGCCTGGAGAATCCCATGGACAGAGAGCCTGGAGTGCTACAATTCATGGGGTTGCAAAGAGTCAGAAATAAATGAGGGCCTGAGCACAAACAGACAGACAGGTAGCTCTAGAAGTCTAGGAGGGGAATCAGTTCAGTTCAGTTCAGTTCAGTCGCTCAGTCCTGTCGACTCTTTGCGACCCCATGAATTGCACCACGCCAGGTCTCCCTGTCCATCACCAACTTAGAGAGACCTAGGAACCATTGGTAGACTGTTATAAGTTAACACTGTTCACGAAAGGTATCAGAATGTTGTGGAAGAAGGCAGGTTTGTTTAAATATAAAGCCATAATTCATACATGAGATGTCACCCAGGCCTTTAGGAAAAAGAAGAATGACACCAGCCTTCTATTGATTTGAAGCAGTTGTACAGTAATCCAAGTTTGACCTCATAAGGTCAGACACTCTCCTGCTCCAAATGAATTGGGAGGGAGTGATGTAAGCCTGACCTCTATTCAAAGAGGGCAGTCTTTCCTAGTCCTCCACTTTCCATTGACTATAAAATGTATTCCACTTAATCTTCCAGGCAGAGTTCCATCACCTGCTTTCTTGCATCTTTTACGAGCATCCTATATAACCAAATCTATTTCTTGCCTAACACTTTGCCTCTTGCTGAATTCTGTCTGCACTGAGACACAAACAACCTGAGCCACAGTATGTCCA
>NW_011379889.1:0-891 GCF_000754665.1 Bison bison bison
AAGATGGAGATCAAATATTAAAACAACAAGGGAAACACAACAAACAACATACGGGAACTCCCATCAGGCTATCAGCTGATCTCTCAACAGAAACACTACAAGCCAGAAAGGAATGGCATGATATATTAAAGTGATGAAAAAGAAGAACCTACAACCAAGAATACTCTACCCAGCAAGACTCTCCTTCATATTTGATGGAGAAATCAAAAGCCTTCCACACAAGCAGAGGTTAAGATAATTTGGCACCGCCAAACCAGCTTGACAATAAATGCTAAAGGAACTTCTCTAGGCAGAAAATGAGAGAATGAAAAGCCCTACCTACAGAAAATAAAAACAAAACAATTAAGAAAATGGTAGTAGGATCATATATATCAATAATTACCTTAAATGTAAATGGATTAAATGCACCATCCAAAAGACATGACCTGTTGAGTAAATGCAAAAATGTGCATGTATGCACTTCCACTTACCACATCACTCTTCTTGACCCCCTAAATTGTAAGCAGTTATTTTATATTGCTAGGTTAATCATGTTCTCATTATGACTTGCAATTGTAATTATCCTTTATTTTTGGTTTGGTTATTGGTTGTGAAAACTGATGAACATCTTTTACTATTGTGACTATGTATTACTCAGTACCATTGTGCTATGATTGGTCAACAGAAAAATTGTATAATTTTACATCAACAAAACTGCAATTTAATAGAAAAACCTATACTTAGTTTTAAAACTCCAGATGCATATCAAAATAATCTTGGAATTTTTTTAAAATACAAATGCCAAGGTATTGCTTTTTTTATTCCCCTCCCCCACCCAGAGATACAAATATGTTTCCAGTAAGTGCCCATGTTAAGAAAACTGCTGGACTATAGGAGGATATTTTACTTTTA
>NW_011379890.1:0-802 GCF_000754665.1 Bison bison bison
AAAAGGTGATATATCCACATAATGCAATATTATTTGACCATGGAAAGGAATGAAGTACTGATTCATGCTACAATGGGAATGAACTTTGAAAGTATTTTGCTTTGTGAAAGAAGTCAGTCACCAAAGATTGACATTGTATTATTCCATTTATCTAATGGGTCTGTTTCTTCGAAGAGTCAGACAGGACATGGTGACTGAACAACAATGGGTCCTTAATAAGTGAATCTATAAAGACAGAAAGTAGATTTGTAGTTGCCTAGGGCTCAGGGAATGTTGGATGGAAATGGGGATGACTGCTGAGAAATAATGGATGTGTGGTGATGAAAATGTTTTTGAAAATGTTTTTGGAGTGATGAGAATGTTCTAAAATTGATGTGTGGTATTTGTTGCATTAGCTCTGTGAACATAATAAAAACTACTGAGTTTAAATGACTGAATAATATATGTGAATTATATCTTAAAAAAACTATTCTAATGAAAGTGATGGCTCAATTAAATGAAATATAGATGCCAGAACTGCCATGGGAGTTTGTAGAAAGAAAGATGAAAAGATTCAGAGAAGGGGGCATGCTAGTCTGAATCTACGCTATAGAACTGGAAAACACACAGGTGACTGTTTCCTTGGAGAGAGCCAAAGGATACTGTTTATCAGGCAATAAGGAATGCACAGGTAAGGGGAGTATCAAGCTCATTGTGTCTGTCCTTGGTGAGCTGGGGCTGACTCTAGGAGATAATATCACAGAACTTAGCATTAATGTCTCCTTAGCATTAGTGGGGATAATAAGATCCCAGAAAGCCAGAG
>NW_011379891.1:0-656 GCF_000754665.1 Bison bison bison
AGGCCAGCAAAGCAGAGGATGATGAGAAGGTCAGAGGGTCAAAGAATCGGGAGCAAGGGGAAGACAGTGCTTCGAGAAGGAAAGGAATGATCAGTTTGGTCAAATGTGTTACATCGAGCACATGGCTGAGACTTGAAAAGATGTGACCGAATATAGAAATGTCGTGAATGCAGAATATAAAAATGATGGGACCGAAGAAGCTTCTGGGGTCTTACTAGGAGCATACAGAGTCCAGAGGGTTTCCTTCAAGCCCTGCTGTAGGTTGAAGAGGGACTGTTTCCCCACTAGATTTTTAAGTTCCTTGAAGGCAGAAATCTGTCATATTCACTTCTGCATCCCCAGGGCTTAGCATCATGTATTCATGCCTGCTATATAAAGAAGGTGTGTGTGTGTGTGTCTGTGGGTGTGTGGTGGGGTTGGGGTGAGATTACAAACTTGATCATGGACACCACTAGAATTAGGCAAGCACAGGCAAGTCAGACACACCACCAATTGGCTATGTGACCTTGTGTGAGTCATTCACCTCTCAGTTCAGGTTTTGGACCTGTGAAGAAGAAATATCGCTTATCACATATGACTGCTGTGAAGATGAGTTAACGACACCCAAGAGTGATCAGGACTGTACCACCTCTATCATGGTAATGGCACAACAAATG
>NW_011379892.1:0-777 GCF_000754665.1 Bison bison bison
AGGTTTCTAGACAGCATTGAAAACTAGGGCTTCCCTGGTAGCTCAGTTGGTAAAGAATCTGCCTGTAATGCAGAAGACCCTGGTTCAAACTAGTTTCTCTGATAAAACCATAAAACAACAAGATCTAAAATAAAGATGATTCATACAGTTCTTACATCAGTGCCTCAACAGCATTTATTCTTCATTTTAGAGATACTCACATGTAGATAATACTGAAATTTACATGCTCATCTGTCAGTTTTTCCATAGTCTTTCATGTTATGAATGTACAAAATGAAGTCCCTTCCAAAAATGTAATTACTTTTTCTACCAAATTATAAATGAAGTAGATAATATTATTTCACAAACTTTACGTGACAGTTCAAATAGTAATTTAAAATGAATTTTTTTGTTTCTTTAATCAGCATTTTTTTACACATTATCTTAAAATTAACCATAAGGAAGAAAGACTTCTACTTACTAGAGTAGACGCTTGGCCCTGCATGCTATGTATCATTTAATATATATTTTAGAATACTTCTGAATTTAAATCCAGTATTCTGGGGCTTCCCTTTTGGCTCTGTGGTAAAGAATCCACCTGCCAATGCAGGAGACATGCTTTCTTTCCCTAGTCCAGAAAGATACCACATGTCTCAGAGCGACTAAGCCTGTGTGCCACAACAATTGAACCTGTGCTCTAGAGTCCAGGAACTTCAACTACTGATCTAACTTACCAGAACTGCTGAAGCCCACATACCCTCAAGCCTGTGCTCTGCAACAAGAGAAGCCATGGCAATG
>NW_011379893.1:0-538 GCF_000754665.1 Bison bison bison
ACTGCTGCTTCTACTTGCTACAGATTCAACTGTGATGACTGACTTCCTTCACTACAACTCCTCTGAGCAGAACACACCTAAATATGAAATGAAGTGTGTGCCTGTGGTATGTAAAGCCAATTAAATGGTTGGACATGGCACCAGTTCCACCACCCCCACCCCAACCCTCACCCCAGCCAGAGGATGGAGTAGACTCTCAGGGGCTCTGGCATGCCTCCCTCTCCACTGACATGTCCGTAACACAGGGTGCAGTGTAAATGACTCACCTGGAGCCTACTTATGCAGTTTGTGGGAGCCGGGCATGTGGGATTTTATTCCCCACAGACCCAGAGGGGTCAGGATGTACCCCAGCCTTCTCACAGACAAGGAAGCAAGTTGAAAGAACTTAGGTGGCTGATGTAGTAAAAGCTGGATCTGGGAGTCATGCCCTAGTTTCTCTTGAGTGCAAAGCCAGTCTTCTCTGCAGTCACAACAACACGCGTGGCTTGTGTTTCAGTTACCGAGATGCAGATGTTGTTCCATGAGAGGAGAGCCATCA
>NW_011379894.1:0-884 GCF_000754665.1 Bison bison bison
CTGTCATATCATGGTGATTATGTGCTTGATACCATGATGTGGCCCTGAAGGAGTTAAGTAGGCTTTTGCCAACCAATCTGTGGGCATAACTAGCATATATAACACTGTTTTCCTATGGGATATATATCACAAATTTTAACTAATTTACTTAAGAATTATTCATAAGCTGAGAACTGCCTGCCTGTACATATCGCCCCTATGGTCAGCCAGCCCCTCATCCCAGCATGTCCATATATTGGTGGGTATATGGGAAAGAGTTCAGGTTCACTGATTCCACCACCTCCCTCCACCTGTGGTAACGCAGTGATTTTTGCACTCCACCCTGCGCCTTGTAGCTGGTGCTGTAACACCTCAGGGCGGAAACTGCTCCTTAATGTCACACCTTCCTCTCAGCACACACTGTCAGTACATTGTCAATGCAAGAAACAGAGTAGTCACCACACCACTTCTTAGGAGAGTTGTTTCCCACTCACATCTCCCTGGAATGTGGGACGGGTAGGTTGTTAAGGGTGGGTGACAGGGAAGAGAATGTGCAGCTGTGCTCACAGCCCCCACCCCATGGCGCGCCCACTCATTCTCCAGTAGGGGGAGCCAGGACATGGCAAGCCTCTTCCTTTCACTGAAATTTTCCAGCCTGATTCAACTCTTCAGTCTTAGCGGTACAGGAGGGATTTCTGCTTTTCAGAATGAATACTATTAATGGGGAAAAGATTCATTTTATTGAACATACATCTAAATATCTTGAATGAAAGAAACATGCAAAATGATTGTCAACTGTAGTGCTTTCTACGGCCTAAGCCCATGCAAACCTGTGAAGAGTAGCCTAGGAAACGGATTCTGAAGAATATTTTTTGCAACTCCATATAGTGAAGTTAGTTAGATCA
>NW_011379895.1:0-565 GCF_000754665.1 Bison bison bison
AATCAAAGGACTCTAAGAAAAAAATCAAGTGCCAATGGTAACCTCACTTGTTATTTTAGGCCCCAAGAACAGGAATGTAAAGAACCAGGGTAAGACATTAGACTGCAAGAACTCAGTGGAAATAGTACTCATTTTTACAAAGAATTTTGCAAATTTTCAGAGTTGAAAAGAGCCTATAATGAAGTTAATTTTAGTAAAGAGATAAAATCTGAATTCCTAAGGGTTGAACAAAAATATACTGGATTTAAGAGACTTAGACACTTACAATTGGAAGCAGAAAACTGAAAAAAACCTCTGTGATCTAATCATACATTGTCAGAAGTTGCCAAAAGACATAGCAAGTGCTCTTGCTCACAAAGAAAATGAAATTCAGATTTTGAGTAATGGTTTTATGTGGCCGAAATACCCGGCAGGTGACCAGACTGAGAAGTTGAGAAACACATGATAGATGGCTCACAAAATGAACCTTTGTTAACAAAAGATAAAGGCCATTTCCAATATAAGCTAAATGCTGAGTTGCTAGCTCAGCAAGGGCTGGAAAACAGAAATGTTGAAACAAAAAAAA
>NW_011379896.1:0-735 GCF_000754665.1 Bison bison bison
CCTGCCTCCTAGGCGCACTGAGGTCAGTGGTCAGGAGGACAGCACCCCTCCCCTCAAGGCACATGATGGAGCGGCCGTGACCGTATCGACACCCCCGGCCCCGCCCCAGGGGCTGCAGGGGCACAGAGGGAAGCCCTAGGACAGAGCGGCAACAGCTCGTCTGTGCCAAGAAACAGTCCACTTTGGGCTCTCTCCATGACAAATTCTATTTCCATTCCAGAATTCTAGGGTGGCACCTTTCCCTCCCCCCACAGTAGCTGATTCCATCAGGGGAATGGACACACCCTTCTAGCCTGTGCCCCGCTGGAAATTCCACTTCACACATAACACCATAAGGCTGCTCTCCAGACATCTGGACATCGATCAGGATCCTCAAAGCACAAGACGTGATGAGCAGGCCGGATGCTTTGATCTAATATTAAATATTGGCAGTCTGGGGAATGTCGGAGTGCCTGGGACCCACGAGGCCTGGGATGGAGCAAGTAGGTGTTCAGTGGATCCACACGGATGAATGGGTGGGTGGATGGGCAGACGGGTAGACAGGTGAGTGCAGATGGTGAGGGGCTGGATGGTGAGAGGGTGTGCACCTGAGGAAGAATGGGAGAGAGTAAGGCTGCAGGACTGGCCAGTGAATGCACGCACGCAAACGAGTGCCGTGGAGACACTAGGCGACTGGACGGACAGATGGCGCGACACATGGATGGATGGACGGACGGATGGACGGGTGGATGGATG
>NW_011379897.1:0-575 GCF_000754665.1 Bison bison bison
ATAAGGAAAGCTGTATCCATTCTCTCCCACCAGCAAATTCCCGCTTTGAAACCCACACCCAAGTCTGGTGCCCAAGAATAGGTTAAAAACAGGTGATGTGACATCTCAGGGAAGAACATACAGGAATGTTCAGGATTGAGTTTTTTCCATGAGTTTGTGAAATGAAAATATCTCCTGGCATATCAATAAACGAGAAATGTCACAGCCATCAATGACTTCTGGTCTCCAGTTGTGAATGAGGGCCCCCAAAACTGGTCCAGGGGATGCTGCCACCCCCCATGGTGATGGCTGAGGAGCTGGGGGATGCAAGAAGCAGCCATCTGCTTCTCCTTAAGGTGAACAGGGAAACAGGTTGGCCCCAGATAGCTGAGCTGCATATGGAAGGAATGAATCCAGTGAGACCAGAGGCTTGCATCTTTCCATATATCAGATCAGATCAGTCCCTCAGTCGTGTTCGACTCTTTGCGACCCCATGAATTGCAGCACACCAGGCCTCCTGTCCATCACCAACTCCCAGAGTTCACTCAGACTCACGTCCATCAAGTCAGTGATGCCATCCAGCCATCTCATCCTCT
>NW_011379898.1:0-773 GCF_000754665.1 Bison bison bison
TTTAATTACTTTTATTGGATATGTTATAAGACATTTCAGATTAGACTTTAAAAACTCTTGAAAGCTAGGGTCCCCAACCTCTGGTCTGTGGATCAGTATCTCCTGTCAGATAAGCAGCAGCATTAGATTAGAAAGAGAGTGCAAAATAAATGTCATACACTTGAATCATTCCAAAACCATCAGGCCCTGGTTTGTGGAAAAATTGTCTTTCTTGAAACCAGTGCCTGGTGTCAAAAATGTTGGGTTTTTTTGCTTTAAAACACAAATACATTCTCTACCCAGTTTCACAGAAATTTGGATTTCTCCCTCTGTTCTCAAGATTTCTAAAATAAACTAACATGCTGGCCTTTCCCCAAACTGACGTTTCTTACTTATCATGCTTAGAGCTGGAAAACCAGTAAACCAGATTACCAGGTTGATTTTATAGGGAGGAATTTGTATGCATTAGCTGCAGGAAGACAACTGTAGTTCCTAAAAATTGACTGATCATACATCAGTCTAAATGGTTATAATAAGAATTACTTTGATTACCATCAGTTACTGAGAAACTGTAGCATTGTAAAATGGCTTTCACAGGATCAGAAATAAGTTACTGGAAAGAGTGTCCTTTGGAGTTTGGTAGTAGTAATTTAGTCACTAAGTTATGTCTGACTCTTGCTACCCCATAGACTGTAGCTTGCAAGGCTCCTCTGTCCATGGGATTCTCCAGGCAAGAATACTGGACAGGCTGTCATTCCTACTCCAGGGGATCTTCTTAACTCAGGGATTGAACC
>NW_011379899.1:0-682 GCF_000754665.1 Bison bison bison
CCGTTCATGCAGCACAGCCCACCAGGCTCCTCACCTATGGGATTCTCCAGGCAAGAATACTGGAGCGGGTGGCCATTTCCTCCTCCAGGGGATCTTCCCAACCCAGGGAGCGAACCTGGGGCTCTTGCGTTGGCAGGCGGATTACAACGAATGCGTAACAACAAAGGAATCACAGTAATAGAAGCAAGCGTCGCATAGTGCTGACTGACAGACACCTTCCAGTCTGTTTACATTCGCCAGTGCCTTTACCCTCAAGTATTTCCTGGCCGGCTGCAGTCCATGGGGTCGAAAAAAATCGGGCACAACTACCGACGGAACAGCAGCAGTTTCTTAGAGTGGGTGATATCACCCTCATCATACAAACCTGTGAGCTGAGGCCCATCGTGGTTAAACAACTTGCCGAAGGTCACACACACAGTCCATAGTGGAGGCCCATGAGAACCCAGGCGGCCTGGCTCCACAGCCTCCCGACGACTTGCTGCTTGGCACTGCGCGTGGCCCAGAGGCACTGCTGGCCAAGTCTGTGTGGTGGTCGTCTGCGGGGACATCGTTAGCCACAGACATGGTGCTTCCTGTTTTCTCCTTACGATCGCAGATTCTATTTCTGGTTGTAAAGGAATGCATGCAGAATATCCACTGTCCGTCTTTCAGGTGTAAGAGTAGAAATGATGCTCTCTGCTTA
>NW_011379900.1:0-885 GCF_000754665.1 Bison bison bison
CATGAGTTTGGGTGAACTCCGGGAGTTGGTGATGGACAGGGAGGCCTGGCATGCTGCAATTCATGGAGTCGCAAAGAGTCGGACACGACTGAGCAACTGAACTGAACTGACCAAGAAGGAATAACGCTTCCTTTTCATCTTGTCCATCTCTTGTGAGTGCCTTTTATTGCAAAATATTAAGCAGGTGGCAAAAGCCGTTCCCAAGCTTCCAGTTCCTGCAATATAGAAGAGGTCTTCGAATAGGGCAAGAATCGTGTTGAGTACTAAAAGAAAAAGAGAAAGCCACACTGTGACCACAAAATCATGTACCTCATAAGTCTTCTTCTGAGGCTGGAAAACTTACAACTCTTCCCTGATGCAGCTCTATCACTTGGTGCGTTTGTGGCCTAGGGGCCCTGTCATGAATCACCACAAATAGTGGCTTACAGCAGCATAAACTTATGGTCACGGGGCTGTAAGCCAGAAGCTGAAATGGAGGTATCAACAGGGGTGATCCCTTTTGGAGGCTCCAAGTTAGAATCCATTCCTTGCTTCCAGTGACTGTGGATGCTGCGTGGTATCCTTGGCTTGTGGCTTGCAGGACTTGAAACCCTGTCTCTGTCTTTTTTGTTTGTTTGTTTGTTTTTAAATTATTTATTTTGGGGGTTACTTATGTGTCCATTTTATTGGGTCACAGAGTGCCCAGATATTTGGTTAAACATTAATTCCAGTTGTGTCTGTGAGAGTGTTTCTGAATGAGATTAATATTTGAATTAGCAGATTGAGTAAAGCAGATTACCCTCCCTAACATGAGTGGGGCCCATCTAATCAGTTAAAGGTTTGAATAGAAAAAAAGCCTGATTCTCCTGCAAGTAAGAGACAATTCATCCTGCCTGACTGCCTTTG
>NW_011379901.1:0-706 GCF_000754665.1 Bison bison bison
TATGACTGTATACGTAGTGTGATTCTACTTATACAACATTCTTAACAGGACAAAAAAAGATGAAAGGTATCAGCAGTGACCTGGTTTGTAAAGAATTGCAGGCCTCAGGAGGGTGTACAAAGAGAGTTTTTTTAGAGAGATGGAACAACTCTATATCATGATTTTAATGCTGGGACCAAGAGCCTATACATGTGATAAAGTTTCACAGAGCTATGCATCAAAACCAGATTGCATATAAAACTGATGTATCAAATTGCGATCTGTATTTTAATAAAATTTTGGCAATATCAATTTCCTGGTATGTATATGTATTATTATATTAGCATATATATTTTAGAATATCAAGCTGCTCTTCAGGCTGTTGTGGCCTTTGTGGTCTCTTCTGCTTAGTTACAAATAATTGGAAACCAGGACATCAGCAGATTTCAGGGATTTTCAAGGGTTGTGGAGGTGGGGATGGTCTGCAAAGTAAGTTCTTTAGGACGATGGAATGATTCTGAATCTTAATTTTAGTGGTAGGAACAAGAACCTACAAATGGGATAAATTTCGCAGCTATGCATAAAAAGGTGGATATAAAAACATGTGATATATATAATAAAATGATAAATATAATATAATGATACATATAATATATGCATTATCATTCTGCTCCCCAGACTGCTCTGGGCATTTGTGGTCTCTCCTGCTTCCTTGTAAACAATTAGA
>NW_011379902.1:0-810 GCF_000754665.1 Bison bison bison
ACCCAGGGCCTGCTCCCTGCAGAGCAATCTGGAGCCTGAGCAGTGTAGACTGGGAAAGCACACACATTGTGAACGGGCGCAAACCCAGTGTGGTCGAGACGCTGTGAGCACTCCCCACACACGCCAGTAATATTTGTTTGCAGTGTTCCTCCCTCCCCACAGCACGGCTAAACAAATGAGCCTAAATAAGAGACCACCTTCACCCCCTGTGTCAGGGCTGAAATTAGACACTAAAGAGACCTGCAAACAGAAAAAGCCAAATAAACAGAGGGAACCGCTTTGGAAGTGACAGGTGCAACAGATTAAAACCCTGTAGTTAACACCGACTACATTTGAAGGGGCCTATAGGTCTTGAGAAATATAAGCTGAAACAAGGAATTATCTGAAATTGAACTGACCCCACACTGCCCACAACAGCTCCAGAGAAATTCCTAGATATATTTTTACTATTATAATTTTTTAATTAAAATGTTTTTCTTTTTCTTTAAATCCTCTATTACTCCTTTAATTTTCATTTTTATAACATACTGTTGCTGCTGCTGCTAAGTCTCTTCAGTCGTGTCTGGCTCCGTGCAACCCCATAGACAGCAGCCCATCAGGCTCCGCAGTCCCTGGGATTCTCCAGGCAAGAACACTGGAGTGGGTTGCCATTTCCTTCTCCAATGCATGAAAGTGAAAAGTGAAAGTGAAGTCACTCAGTAGTGTCCGACTCTTAGCGATCCCACGGACAGCAGCCCACCAGGCTCCTCCATCCATAGAATTTTCCAGGCAAGAGTACTGGAGTGGGGTGCCATTGCCTTCTCCGTTATA
>NW_011379903.1:0-580 GCF_000754665.1 Bison bison bison
AGGCCATACCCCAATAAACATAATAGAATGTGTGATTCTATTTAGTTACACAGATAATTAGAGTATTCTTCTCTGCGAAGGAGAGCCTAGGTACAAGCCCTTGGGCTCTTCCTTCCGGGGCCTGGTTTTCCAGTTGGTATGTTGTTTCTATAGATACTGGGCATATAGCTCAAAGTCCACAGTCCAGCCCAAAATGGAGTCCTGCTTTCAGGATAGAGTCTGTTCTGTTTGTTTCCTCCTTCACAATCACATCTACTCCTTACCACTCCCTAACCCTCACCACGAGACATAGGGTGTCTTTTCGAACTCTTTTCATTCTTACAGACATTCTATAAATGTCACTGGGTACCCACTATATGCAAGAATCATATAAGCACTGGAAGCACAGAAATTGAGTAAGATAAATCTGGTTTTGCTTATAGTTTTGCTATGTTATGTTGTTGTTTAGTTGCTAGGTCATGTGACCCCCACAGACTGTAGCCCGCCAGGCTCCTTAGTCTGTGTGTTCATGGGATTTCCTACACAATACTGGAGTGGGTTGTCATTTCCTACTGCAGGGGATCTTCTCGACCCAGGGATC
>NW_011379904.1:0-741 GCF_000754665.1 Bison bison bison
AAGAATAGCATGAAATGCCATGGAAATCCAAAGCCATTCTCAAAGAGGAAATGTGTAACCAGTCCATGGCAAAGGATATTTCAAGCTGAATTCAGTATGTGCTATCCCACTGTTGTAAACTAATTGCAAAGCAAAGCTCTTGGAGTACAATGTTTAAAAATATATACCTTGGATCACATGATGAGATTTATCTCATTAAATTTGTTACCTTTAAGGATTTGAATTTTATCTTACTCTATGCATGCATGCAGAAAGGAATAAAACCAAAACACTGATTAAAAAAAAAAAAAAACAAACAACTTCCACAACTTGAAATTTGGTTGTTTTCAAAGGGTAAAATTTCTGTCAAATGGATGACAAGCTGTTAAGGCATAATGGGAAGCTTTTGTGAGAGTAGGCGAAGCATTAATGCACAGAAGCTACATAACATTTTGAACTCGCATACTCTTTGAAACATAAAGAATCTAAATTTCAAAGCTTTTACTAATGCTTCTCAATAACTGTAGAATCTCTTCATAGATTTCCAATATAATCTTGTAGCACTAATCCTATAAATAAAATTTTAATTTTTTTAAGAAATATTAAAATTATTTTCAATGACCTTTTTAACTTATTACTTTTCTGGAAATCTAAAATAATCCAATTTGTCAAAGAAATAAAAAACATATTTCTCTTACAGATTAATAAAATATGAGTCCCCAAATATTAAGATAATGTTATGTCATCTAGTCACTCAGTTGC
>NW_011379905.1:0-769 GCF_000754665.1 Bison bison bison
GGTACAGGGAGGGAGGAGGGAGGGGGGTTCGGGATGGGGAACACATGTATACCTGTGGTGGATTCATGTTGATGTATGGCAAAACCAATACAATATTGTACTTAACCTCCAATTAAAATAAATAAATTTATATTAAAAAAAAAAAGTCTTGAGGCCAGAAGTCCAAAATCAAAATGCTAGCAGGTTCTCTCTCCTTCTCAAGGCTCTAGGAAGTATTCTCCCATGTTTCTTCTAGCTTCTGTTGTCTGTTGACTTTCCTTGACTTTTCTTGTCTGTATCATTCCAGTCTCTGTGGTCACATTGCCTCCTACACTTCATGCATCATAAACCCTTCTTCTGTCCTTATCTCATAAGGACATAGGCCATTGGATGTAGGGTTACATGGATAACCCAAGATAACCACATACTGAGGTCTTTAATTATATTAACAAAGATACTTTTATCAAAATAAGAAAACTTTCACAGGTTCTGGGTAGACATAACTTTTGGTGGCCACCTGTCAACATACTCTAGCATCTAACAGCAGAGAACCAAAATATATGAAGCAAAATTGACAGACTTGAAAAGGAAAATGGACAGTTCAACAATAATAGATGGGGACTCCAATACTCCAATTTTCAATGATGAATAGAACTAAAAGGCACAGTATCATCAAGGATATCACATGACTATATAACAACTGCTGCTGCTGCTGCTGCTGCTGAGTCACTTCAGTCATGTCCGACTCTGTGTGACCCCATAGACAGCAGCCCACCAGGCTCCGCCATCC
>NW_011379906.1:0-908 GCF_000754665.1 Bison bison bison
ACATGACTGATCATGCGCAGATCACGTGGCTATCATGCAGTGATCACGTGGCTGATCAGGCCTTGCTCACGTGACTCATCATGCACTTTTCAATTGGCTATCATGCAATGAGCACTAGACTGGGCATTCATTGATCACGTAACTGATCATGCACTGATCACGTGGCTATCATGCACTGATTACATGGCTGATCATGCACTGATCACGTGACTGGGCATGCACTGGTCATGTGGATATCATACACTGATCACCTGACAGATCATGCACTGATCACTTTACTGATCATGCACTGATTAAGTGGCTATAATTCACTGATCCCGTGAGTGCCCATGCACTGATCACGTGACTGATCAGGCACTGATCACGTGACTGATCAGTCACTGATCACGTGTCTGATCATGAAATGATCAGGTGACTGAGCATGCAGTGAGCACGTGACTGAATGGGACGGCTCATGTGACTGATCATGGGCTTATTACGTGTCTATCATTCACTGATGTTGTGCCTCAGAAGGCCATAATCAAAGAGCTGAGCAGGCACGAATCATGAAATCAGCAGCTAATAATCATGGATCTCAGCTGTGATGAATCATGCTGCTCAACTGGCAATATTCAAGCAGCTCTGCATGTAGGAATCACACAATACAGCTCTCAATTGTCAAGCAGATGAGCAGGCAGGAATCACGCAGCTCAGCTCGCAATTGTCAATCAGCTGAGCAGGCAGGAATCACACAGTCAGCAGGCAATAATCATGGACCTCAGCTGTGATGAATCATGCTGCTCAGCTGGCAATCATCAAGCAGCTGAATAGGCAGGAATCAGACGGCTCAGCTGGCAATTGCAAGCAGATGAGCAGGCAGGAATCACGCAGCTCAGCTGGCAATTGTCAAGCAGCTCAGCAGACAGGAA
>NW_011379907.1:0-651 GCF_000754665.1 Bison bison bison
AACTTATGATGGATTAATTGGGATATAGCCCCATCAGAAGTTAAAGATCTACATTTTACAAGTCTGTATATATTCTCAGTTTACGACTATGACCAGCTCCCAGATTTTTCTGTAACTCCAAGTTTTGAGGTCAAGTGCATGTCTATGTCAACACTGGCCTTGCTTGGGCTCACACACACACATGTGAGAAAGAACAGGTAGGTGGAAAAACATGGGGTGTACTTGTTAGGGAAAGAAATGCATGCAGTTCATTAAGAATAAGTTACTAAACTCACTTTCTATGCAGTTCTTTATCTCTTTCGTAATGCGTCTCTGGTGTCAGACTAAACCTGGAGCTTTTTTTTTTTTTTTTGCTTTGCTTTTTTTTCCGGTTTGACAAATGGATGGACACTCAGAGGAGAAGAATCCTGACAGTCCTGTTAGAATGCTGCTCCCTGTCACAGCAAAAGTTCTGCTGTTGAAAGCTTCAGGAGAAAATTCCAGCAGAAGCTCTGGATTTCACTGCCAAGCTCCCAAAGGTGTTATCTTTATACATCTTTTCTTTCCTGGACCCCCAAAGCCTTTGTTGCTGTGCACAGGCACAGATAAAGAAGCAGGGATCGGTGTTTTGTAAAGACAGCCTAGAAAACACTGAACCTTGAGGGAAAAAAG
>NW_011379908.1:0-667 GCF_000754665.1 Bison bison bison
CATTTCATCTGTTGATTACAAGGGTAAGTGAAATCCCATTCTCTTGGATCCTCTCTCTCTTGCCTCGTTTCCATGTCCTAGCGCTAGGCAGGAGGATCCCATGGCCCTCGGGCCCTCGGTCTTGTGCCCCATCTGACTTTAAAATAGGGGACGCCTTCTCTCAGACCTTTCTCCTTGCTTTCTCTTACCCTTGTGTAACCTCCCTATTCAGCTGCAATAGGACACTCTCAATCCCAGCCCTCAAAATCTCCTCCTTTAGGATGCCTTTTCCAGAACTTGGACTTCCAAGGAGAGTTAAGACCAAAAAGACTTATGTACTATTCTAGTACTGTCTGGCCACAATGCAGACTTTATAATAGGTTCCAACGGCCAGAAAACAGAACTCTTGGTTATAATACTCTACAGGACCTTGATAACTTCTGCCATCACCACGGCAAGTGGTTAGAAATCCCTCATGTTCAGGATTTCTTTGCTCTTTGCTCTCGACCCTCTCTCTGTGAATCCTGCTCTACTTCTCAAATACTCTTAGCCCGCTCTGGGCCACATCCTCCTCATACAAAGTCTCCTGATCTCTATTCAGAATTTTCTTCTTCTTCCTTGGACCTTTCTGACCACAGCCCACACCCTAGGGCTCCCAGTCCCTTTGCAGTTGCTCCAGATCCAATTC
>NW_011379909.1:0-702 GCF_000754665.1 Bison bison bison
TCAGCAGATGGCCACTTAGATTACTAAGACTACATTCCTGGCAACCCTGAGAGCAGGGTATAGCCACATGACTAAACTCTGGGCAATGGGGTATCAGGGAAGTGGCAGGTGAACGTTCCATTACTGGCAGCTATGAATAAATGACCATGAATCATCTTGAGGTATGTGCAGTTAAGTGCAACCCTTTAGGAGCAGCAGAGCAAGAAGACAGAAAGACCCTTGGTCCTGATGATTCCATAATGCTTAACCATTACACCAATCAACTTTCATGTGTGTGCAAAATGAACTTCTACCTTGTTTATCGATGTTTTTTGTGGATCTCTGCTTCAGATGACAATTCTATATTCTAAGAGTACAATGTCTATTTGTGCAGGCAAAGAAATATCTACCCCAATTTTGTTTATCATGTGCTGCCAAAAGCACCTTACAAAGTGTAACAGGTGAGCCATAACCCTTGAAAATGCTGGAGAGACAGGAAGGCTATTCTAGGATGGTACATAAGGACAATTTTGTGATGAGAAACCACTGAACCATTCAGTGCAAAGAGGAAATATTACCGAAAGTAGGGAAAATCCATTTTGCTTAGTTCTCTGGAAAAATTTTGATATAATTTGCTCATTAATAAGCCGTTAACTCACTCATCAGTTCAGTTCAGTTGCTCAGTTGTGTCCCTCTTTTTGTGAACCAATGAACTACAGCACG
>NW_011379910.1:0-803 GCF_000754665.1 Bison bison bison
GCATATTTACTATAGTTAATTAATCACAAAAATATTGCTAAGAAATTTCCAAAGTTTGTAATTATCACTAGATGAAATATGACTAATTTGAGATGACTCACCAAAAAGATGAATAAATTGAGCCTGTCATGATATTATGCATCTGTTAAAAGTGTTTTGAAAAATTGGCTTCATACACATTTTATTTTCAATTATTAATAATAACCATTAAAACTTTAAGAATATCCCTAAATACTTAAAGAACCTCAGGTACATTGTAAACTAATTATCTATGAAAGGTTATTGTAAGGAATGAGTAGAATGAAAGAAGGTTCTGAACTATACTACTTTAAATAAGCTATTGGAATTATTTTCATATCCATTTGCAAATTAAAAGTGATAGCAGATTCATGATGTTGTACAGCAGAAGCTAGCATAGCATAGTAAAGCAAGTATAATCCAATAAAAAAGAAAAGTGTAAAAAGTCTGTAAAATACTTATCAGTTTTTTAGAGTTGTGGAGAATCTTAAAACCAGAGAAACGTACACAGCAAACAATCTTCCCTAGCAATAAGAGCCTAACCATAGTACTTGATTGACTAAGTGAATTATGTGCTTATTTAAACATGTGTTTTACATAGGTTGGGAATAATATTTTCTTGCTTAATTTCTCTGAAACTAACACATTCTGACTGTTTTATCATGAGTGAAATAGTACAGAGATATTAAGAATATATAATCTATGAAAAATTCTGTATGTAGGGTTTGGGATTAGAAATTAGCACAATTATTCCATAAGCGTGGGGCTTCCCAGGTGGCACTAGT
>NW_011379911.1:0-719 GCF_000754665.1 Bison bison bison
TAAAATACACACTCTAACTTTAAACCTCAAGAACAACAAAAAGCAGAAGAAATTAAACCTAAAGTTAGCAGAAGGAAAGAAATAATGAGAATAGAGAGTAGAAAACAATAGAATGGATCAACAAAATTAAGAGATGGTATTTGTAAAAAATAAAATTGTGGGGATTTCCCTGGTGGTCCAGGGGTTAAGAATGCACCTTCTAATGCAGGGGATGTGGGCTGCATCCCTGGTCAGGGACTAAAATCCCACATTTTGCTGAGCAACTAAGCCTATGTACCCAACTACTGAACCGGCACGCTCTGGAGCCTGCGAACCACAGCTACAGAGAAGACGAGCACCACCATGAAGATCCCACAGGCGCAACAAAGACCTGTGTAGTCATCAAATATTTTTAAATAAACAAAAGTGAGAAAACTTTTCTAGATTAACTAAGACGAAAGAGAAAAGAAAGTTAGAAACAAAAGAGGAGACGTTGAACTGTTAATACAGAAATACATAAAATCATGAAAAGCTACTATGAAAAACTTTGTGCCAACAAAAAAAATAACCTAAAAGGAATGGATAATTATATAGAATTATGCAACCTACCAAGACTGAACCAGCGAGAAAAAAAAAAACAAATAACAGACAAATAACGAGGAAGGTGATTGAATCAGTAGTCTAAAACTTCCCAGCACAGAAAACCTCAGGACCAGATAGCTTCACTGGTAAATTCTACC
>NW_011379912.1:0-709 GCF_000754665.1 Bison bison bison
ATCACTAAGGTCCTACTCACCCAGGTCTTGGGTTTCTGCTTATTTCTCAGCACGTCCTCCAGGTCTTTGCAACTCTGCACCCCACTTTCTTTGAGCAGGACCTGGCACTCCAGGGGCATGCAGATCATGAACTGCTCCAGCACCAGCCTGTCCATCATCTGCTCCTTGGTGTGAAGATCCGGCCTCAGCCACAGATGGCAGAGTTCACGGAGTCTCTTCAGATCCTTGACGGGGTCTGACTCCTCTGAGCTGCTAAATGTTCTGAACCGGACGTGCCAGCTTTCCTGGTCACAATCTGAGTTTTCCATGAGTGTGTCTTGGGGTGGCACGGACGCCAGTGACTCTGCCCCAGGGCTGTCTGTGATGTTTTCACAACCCTGAAAAAATGTCTGGTCTTCAGCCATATTGATGGAGGAAATTTCCAGTAGGACTCTGAGCAAATGCTTCTAGCAGTCTGTGCCCAGTTGACGCCTATGGAAATGGATTTCCTCTGCTTTTCCTCAGTATTAAAGTCACTGGTTAGCAGTCTAGGGAGACAAAAAAAAAAGAAACAAATGGGTTTCATTTTGTTCCACCCTTCCATCTCCCCTACATCCCAATATTGGACACCATTGCTCGACTCATTCAATATTTCATAAAACTGTCTGGTCAGAAATGACCATAGGGCTTCCTTGGTGGTCCAGTGGCTAAGAATCTGCCTGCCAATGCA
>NW_011379913.1:0-749 GCF_000754665.1 Bison bison bison
GGGCTCATGATCTGACCAGCAACGTGACCACTGGGCCACGGCAGTGGGAAAGCTGGCGGCGGGGCTTCGGTGGTGGCGGGGTGGGCACAGGATGTTCCAGAAAGCCCAGCTTCCACTTCCTTGTTAGCAGCACCTGACGGTACATGTAACTGCTTCTCCCTGGTGCTGCTGGAGTGTTTCTGGAGCTCTGGAAAGGCTTAATTGACTGCAATTTAATGTCAGTTACTGAAATCCTGGCCCATTTGTCTGCTGTAATGTAATAGAAATGCCAACCCTTGCCGTGTGCCGGCTGGCCCTGTCCTCGAGCTGTAGCGCACACACCCTTGAACCAAGCTCCTGAGGGCCTTGCACAGCGCTCACTTTACAGACGCCTAAACGGAAGCCCAAAGAGGTTAAGGGACGCGCCTGACGTCACACAGCTGGCCCGACGCGGAGCCGGGGTTAGCGCCTGGGCGTCTGCGTCCAGAGCACCAGTGTGCTAACCAGTGCTTGTCCTGGGCCTGCCCGACCGGCCGGGGCGACGGCTCTCGACTGGGACAGAGTCGGAAGAGGGAGGCAAGGAGCGAGACCAGGATGTCTGTGGGTACCCCCACCCCCCAGGGACCTGCCATCGCCTGCCCGCACTGGGCTCCTCTCTGCCTCACAAAAGCCAGAAGAAGCTTCATAGACAGAGTGCTCTGTCCCAGTCGCTAAAGCTCCACCGCGGCTCCGAGCGAGCGCGCTGGAGGCGTGGGAGCCCCACGCCGCGC
>NW_011379914.1:0-750 GCF_000754665.1 Bison bison bison
TAATCTTTGACAGGTTATTCAATTGAATTATTAAATATCTTTGGAGTCAGAGTTCACAAAACTCTTTAGATAAACCATTAGTTACACTACCTGTATTAATTAGAACTCAGACTACTGTTTATTTTAATTACTTGCCTCTCTGCTTAGAGAAAAATAAATCATGACCTACTGCTTAAAAATGTCCTTTAACTCATATGTGAGTTTACATTTTCTTTCTTGTGGAGTCCATGGCCCTAAATTAAAATCCTTAAAGTGTAGCAGTTTAAGAAAACAGTTTAATTTAAAGTGTAATATTTCTTAAATTTATTTTATTTTTTGGCTGTGCCATGCAACATGTGGGATCTTAGTTTCCTGACTAGGGACTGAACCTGTATGTTCTGCACTGGGAGCTTGGAGTCTTAACCACTGGGCCACCAGAGAAGTCCCTGAAACAGAATAATTTTATTATTCACATTATGATATGTTCACTTGCGGGGAACACATAGGTAAACATACTTAAGTACCATCCAACTATACAATGTATGAGTAATTGAGGCAAATTTCTGTATCTGATTTTATTTAAGAACACAAAAAGTAGATAACAAATCATTTTTATCAACTGATATCTCCAAAACAAATTCAACAATCAAATTCAATGGACAGTATCCCATTTATTCAAGTTTTCCTTACATTATGTAGGAGTGCATTGTTTAACATGACTTACTGGATTTTCCATTTATTATTCTTTTAGACAGTTCCTTTTGTTTCACA
>NW_011379915.1:0-679 GCF_000754665.1 Bison bison bison
CTTTTTTTCCTTTTCTCTCTTTTTCTCTCTCTGTTCTTCTTTCAGGATGACTCCTTGTGGTACAGGGGCTCTCTGAGTTCATTTTTTTTGCCTGGGCTTCTAAGACCCAATCGGGAAGGTGCCCTTCATCTTCACCGGGGAGGTGGCATTCTTCCTTCTTAACCCAACCGAGAGGGCGCCTGCAGCCTCCGTGAACAGAGCAAGTTCCGTGCCAGGAGCTTTATTGGCTTTCTGTGTAAACCAAGGAAGATCAAGCCTCTTTCTCTCCCCTTTTACTTTCCTTATCGCCTATGCTGTCATCATGAGGGTACCCCTGGATCCTGCTGGGGCTGGACCCTGGCAGAGTCCCACTCCTAGGCATATACCCTGAGGAAACCAAAATTGAAGAATACACATGTACCCCAATGTTCACTGCAGCTCTAAGAAACCTAGATGTCCATCAACAAATGAATGGATAAAGAAGCTGGTACATATATACAATGGAATACTACTCAACCATAAAAAGGACTGCATTTGAATCTGTTCTAATGAGGTGGATGAAACTAGAGCCCATTATATAGAGTGAAGTAAGTCAGAAAGAGAGATATAAATATTGTATGCTTCTGCTGCTGCTCCTAAGTCACTTCAGTCGTGTCTGACTCTGTGCTACCCCAGAGATGGCAGCCCACCAGGCTCCCCC
>NW_011379916.1:0-688 GCF_000754665.1 Bison bison bison
ATCTGTGAAGATGAGCAGTCTTCTCACTTCTGTCTGGAGAGTTCAGAGAAGTGAGGGTGTTGGACTAAGTGAATGACCTCAATTATGCCAAGGTAGGAGGCCCAGGGCTTCAGAGGAGTCAGGGTGAGGACCCTGAAAGAACTGATGATTGCACTCACCCACCAACAGGGGAATCAATAGAGAGTACCCTCTGTACCACCCTCACCCACTGCACAGCACTGAGAAGCCCAGGCATGGAAGTCAGGTGTATGTGAACCCTCCATTCGGATGGTATGGGATTGGTGAGAGCCTTTGTCTGAGAGGAGGTACACCAGGGCAGCAGACACGGGTGTCCAAGGCTCTACATAGAGCCAAGGAAAGACCCTGAAAGAGGACAGAAAACCCCAGTGAGCCCAGGACAGAGTTCCCTAGAGCTGACTGCTATGGCTGCCCCCTGCCAGGGACACTGGGCTGAGGTACCTCTTCACTTCTTCAGGTATCACAGGAAGATGAGGACCAGCCTCTGGGGTATAAGCTTAGAGCCACACAGAGGAGGGGGCCCTGCGCCTGCCAAAAGTTGATACGACTGTCCTGAATATGAACCGAGAGGACCCTCACCCTCCAGAATGGAGGGGGTTAACCTCAAGGACTGGCCCACTGCTCCTCAGCCCCAGGAAGCAGGCGGCAGGGCTGGCAGGCTGCAGCCTGA
>NW_011379917.1:0-776 GCF_000754665.1 Bison bison bison
ATCCCTGTGTTGGGAAGATCCCCTGGAGAAGGAAAATGGCAACCCACTCCAGTATTCTTGCCTGGAGAATTCCATGGACAGAGGAGCCTGGTGGGCTACAGTCCAAAGGGTTGCAAAGAGTTGGACACAACTGAGCAACTAACACTTTCAAAAAACTAAAGACATGTTGGAAATCTAAAGACTTGTTCCAACATGTGATCGTGTGCAAGGGGAATAGACTTTTTCCCAAATTCTGAGGATCTTTCCCCTAAAACACCCTGCCCTTTGGGGAAGGGGTGTCTGAGCCTGGGCAGAGGTCTGCTCACCAAGGGTTGGGGCATCTCATCTGGTGAGAAGCTGCCCTGGGAGGATCCCAGGTGAGTCCAAGTGTAGCCCCAGGAGTCCTGCCATGGCGCAGGGCTGGACTGGCCCCTAAGGGTTCGGGTGATGGCCAGACGGTGGTATGTTCACGGTGGGGCTGGTGGAGCGGGCGCTGCCATGTCATCTACACTCCCCATGCCCGCAGCTCTCACATGGGCGGGGCATCTGCTCGTGTCCCTTTGGTGGTCCTCACTGACTTCCTTAAAGGGGGTGGTGAGGTGAGCCCGTGACCACCCCAGCTCACTGCCTGCTCAGGTTTCCAGCTGCAGCTCCAGGCGGGACCGCGGTGGAGGCCGGATGTCTCTGGAACAGAGCAGACAGAATGAGACAGGCTGGCTGGACTTGATGGAGCAGGATCTTGGGGAGGAGAGAGCTGCATGGACAGAGACCAGCTCCCGGTGCAAGGTCAGCTGGTC
>NW_011379918.1:0-528 GCF_000754665.1 Bison bison bison
TTATTAAAATCAGGGGATGCTCAAATCGCTTATATAAAATGGTGTAGTAGAGTTGACCCTCCCTTTGGGAGAGTTCTGCCTCTGGGGATTCCACCAACTGGAGATGCAGAAACCCTAGATCAGGGGCTGACTGTAGTTCTCTCTTTGGTTTTATGGGGTTACCTTTTTCAGGAAAACATACTACGTAGGTTTTAGATGTCTGAAAGGCTCTAACAGTTACCAAATACACAGGATAGATGTGTATTCAGAAGATAAGCTATATGCCTGGTTTTCACATAAGATGTAGTATCCTGGTGGGCCCAGAAAGAATTGGGAATGTAAATATTGTTTACTACCATGCAAAGAAGAAAGTGTTGGTAGCTCCTACCAACTCTTTAGGAACCTATGGACTGCAGCCTGCCAGTCTCCTTCATCTGTGGAATTATCCAGGCAAGAATACTGGAGTAGGTTGCCACTTCCTTATCCAGGGGATCTTCCCAATCCAGAGACTGCACTTAGATCTCCTGCATGGCAGGTGGATTCTTTACC
>NW_011379919.1:0-584 GCF_000754665.1 Bison bison bison
AAATGTAAGTGAGATCATGCTTTTCCCCCTCTGTATCCATCTTATTTTACTTAGCCTAATGTCCTCCAGGTTCATCCATGTTGTAGCAAATGGCAGAATTGCCTTCTTTGTTAAGGCTTAGTAATATTTCAGTGTGTGTGTGTGTGTGTGTGTGTGTGTATACAGATATATATGTATACATACAAGCACCACATTTTCTTCATCCATTCATCTGTTTTGGGCCGTTTAGGTTGTTTCCTTATCTTGGCTACTGTGAATAATGCTGCAAAGAACATGAGAATACAGGTATTTCTATGAGATTATTATTTCATTCAGGTGTTTTAGAGTTTTAAGCTTAATATTTAAGTCCATGACCTATTTTGAATTGATCTTTGAGAATGCTGTAATGTTTGTATCTAGATTCAGCTTTTGCACATGGATTCAAACACAGTTTTGTGTGAGTTGAGAGTCTAGGATTTTCATCTATCTATAAGAACAACCCCTGAATACTTCTTTCTTCTTGCTGGAACACATTTCCTCAAAAACAAAAAGCAAAAAGAAGGCAGCATAATGAGGTTTTCCATCAAGAAGCTAATAAGAGAAGA
>NW_011379920.1:0-834 GCF_000754665.1 Bison bison bison
TGGTAGAGCCACTTTGGAAGACAGTTTGCAAGTTTCTTAGTAAACTGTACATATTCAACACTGCTGGTAGGAATATAAATTTGTACAGCCAATTTACAGGGAAAACAGTGTAGCAGTTCCTCAAAAAATCAAAAATAACACATAATACTTTCCACATTCCACTACTATCCACAGGAACTGAAATCAGGACCTCGAAGAGAGCTCTGCACTCCCATGTTCATTGCAGCACTACTCACAATGGCCAAGAAAGGGAAGCAGCCTAGGTGTCCAGTGACAGATGAATAGATAAAGAAGATGCAAAACGTACATACAATCGAATATCATTTAACCCTAAAAAGAAGCTAACCCCTCCAGTTATGACAGCGTGGATAAACCCAGAGGACCTTCTGCTACAGTGAAATAAGCCAGACACAGAAGGACAAATACTGCATGTCATTTATATGAAGAATCTAAAATGGTCAAAGTCACAAAAACAGAGTAGAGTGGTGGTTGCCATGGTCTATGGAAGGGTGAATGAGAAGGAATTGTAGACTTAAAAAACATTCACAACCTATGCATGAGACAGGGTGTTCAGGGCTGGTGCATTGGGATGACCCTGAGAGATGGGATGGGGAGGGAGGTGGGAGGGGGATCAGGAAAGGGAACAATGTACACCCATGGCTGATTCATGTCAATGTATGGCAAAAGCCACTACAATATTGTAAATAGCCTCCAATTAAAATAAATAAATCAAAAGAAAAAAAAATTCACAGCCTGAAAGCTGACAGGTATGATCTCTTTGGTAAAAACGTTTAGGACTTCAACCCAGGAGGCCCCGTCTCGAGTAACCCTGAG
>NW_011379921.1:0-865 GCF_000754665.1 Bison bison bison
AGACCCTAATTATTTGTGTCTCTTTAGGCTCCTTTGCAAGCTGGAAGTGAAGGGTAGAGTTGTGAGCAGTCTTTATAATCATTGAAAGAGTTATCGAGACAAATCCAATTGCAAAGACTGGCAGCATTTTTCAGATGTTTAAAGAAAGTCTGTCACAACACTAAATGATCACCAAGCTAACGTGACATAGAAGTTAGTGGCCACACATGATAAAGTACAGACTTTACAAAAAGAATTGAGAAAAGCCACTAAACAAGAAAAAAGCAATACACAACAAGTGCCATCAACTAAACCTGTGTGTTGGAAATCTAATTTCCATGTTGATACATCGGAAAACTCAAGATGTCCAGTTTTCCCCACCAATTAAAAAATGAGACATCCAAAGTAACGGAGATATATGTCCATTTATAGGAAAAAGCAGTAAACTGAAGTCGTCTAGAATGAAGGCTAGGCAATGGATATACTAGAAAAGACTTTAAATAAACTCCCCTAAATATGGGATATTTGATGGACATCTTTAAATATGAAAGGGTTTAAAAAAAAAAAACACTAAATACAATGAACTGATGAAAACCAGGAAAACAATGTCACACTAAAGTTTATAATCAAACTTACAAGACCCACAAAGCAAGAATCTTGTAACATCAGTACACGTTGTCATATACAAAGTAGCCTGAATACAATTTGCAGGTGATTTCTCTTCTGAAACCTTTAAAGTTCTAAAAAAAAACTGGAAAACCTATCAACCAAGGATTCCACATCCAGCTAGACTGTTTCAAAAATGAAGGAGAAACTAAGACATTTCCTAGAAAAGAAAACAAATGAAGTTTGTTACTAAAAGACCTAGCATAACAGAAATGTAAAA
>NW_011379922.1:0-593 GCF_000754665.1 Bison bison bison
CTGCTTTTTAATATGCTGTCTAGGTTGGTCATAACTTTCCTTCCAAGGAATAAGCATCTTTTAATTTTATGGCTACAGTTACCATCTGCAGTGATTTGGGAGCCCCTAAAATTAAAATCTCTCATTTTTTCCACTGTTTCCCTATCTATTTCCCATGAAGTGATGGGACTGGATGCCATGACCTAGTTTACTGATGTTGAGTTTTAAGCCAACTTTTTCATTCTCCTCTTTCACTTTCATCAAGAGACTCTTTAGTTCTGCTTTGTTTTCTGCCATAGGGTGGTATCGTTTGCATATCTGAGGTTATTGATATGTCTCCCTGTAGTCTTGATTCCAGCTTGTGCTTTATCCAGCCCGGCATTTCACATAATGTACTCTGCATAGAAGTTAAATAAGGAGGGTCACAATATACAGCCTTGACGTACTCCTTTCCTGATGTGGAACCAGTCTGTTGTTCCATGTCCAGTTCTAACTGTTGCTACTTGACCTGCATACACATATCTCAGGGGGCAGGTCAGGTGGTCTGGTATTCACATCTCTTGAAGAATTTTCCACAGTTTGTTGTGATCCACACAGTCAAAGGCTTTGGCGTA
>NW_011379923.1:0-796 GCF_000754665.1 Bison bison bison
AGAGGAGCTTTTAAGAAATGCAGATACTAGGGCCTCAGCCCTAGAAATTCTCATTTAATCAGTCCAGGATGTGCGGGCCACGGGCGTTTTATCTACTAGTCCTCCAGGTGATTCTTGTACATGGCCAGGGTGGAGAACCACTTCCTGACAGCAATACTTGAAGAATTCAATCCACTGGTGATTGTGGGTCACATACATTAGTCTGTCAGAGAATCATCCTTTTGTTTACTGTATGGCATTTCTGGTCCCACCCCAAGAGATCTTGAATCAGTGGCTTTGGCAAGATGCTTGGGCCAAGAATTTACATTTGTAGCAAGCATGGAATTCTGATGCAGTGGGTCCAAAGACCACACCTTCAGAAGTATCCTTTGTCTCCCAAAGGCATCTGGGTTAACTTCCAGAGAAAACAACAAGTAAATGGCATGCGGTTAGTTCTTAAAATGAAGCGGAACTATTTCTGTCCTCCAGCCATCAAACACAGCAGGAGTGTTCATTCTTCTGGTGTGTGGTTCCAAGGTGCCAAATTTTCACCTGCCTGAGCCTTGCTTAACTCCAGACCAAATTGAAATGCAGGCTGAAAACCACCACAGTTCTTCTGTGATGCCATTGGTCCAGTTAAGACAATCATCTCACACATTTTTGATCCAATGGGCATTGCAATCAACACAATTGTTTCCTTTTAACCCAGCAGCTTTGCAAAGAAATGCAAGAGTATATAGTATTCTCAGTTTGAAAGGTGGAGAGATTGGGGCAGAAACTGACCCTAAGGCAGGGAGATATTAGATTGGGAAAAATC
>NW_011379924.1:0-560 GCF_000754665.1 Bison bison bison
TCATTTCTAACCTCCTCTTCCATTCTGGAGGAAACTGGATTATATAGAGGTACAGCAACTTGCCTAAATGTCTGACAACAGGTGAAACTGGGATTCGTTTTCTTCATTTTTTTAATTGATATGTGGTGGTGGTGGTTTAGTCGCTAAGTCACGTCTGACCCTTGCAATCCTGTGGACTGTAGCCTGCCGGGCTCCTCCGTCCATGGGATTCCCCAGGCAAGAATACTGGAGTGGGTTGCCATTTCCTTCTCCAGGGTAGAGTACATTTCTAAACAGTCTCACACAGTGAGGGGGAAGCTGGCCTGGAGGCATAGTAATGAAGCTGACTTTGGAAAATTCAGATAGCTCTACTGCTTCATAAATTATTTTAGGCAATGGAAGAAAGAAAACTCAAGGGCTATGCTTTTCTTATAAAGTAAATCTAAGAGTAATCTACTAATTAGGAGCTTAATTATCTCTCCATAAATGAAAATGAAAACTGGGGTCATAAGTCACTCCTGATAAAGTGGTATTGCAAATAATCTAAATTTTGATATTACTCTTAGGCTCATGGGTGGTAA
>NW_011379925.1:0-780 GCF_000754665.1 Bison bison bison
GGTTGGCTTCCATCTATGGGATCGCACAGAGTCGGACATGACTGAAGCGACTTAGCAGCAGCAGCAGCACGTGGCAAGTTAGTGATAAAAATTCAGGAAAAGTCAGAAGTTATCCAAGACTTTAAGAAATTTGACATTAGTAAAAATTATTTCAAGGAGAGAGATTTTAGAAGAGATAGTGAAAAACAGATTGGAGCCTTTCAACAATTACAGAACAACTGCAAATGGTAAAGAGAAAGAGCGAAGTTACACAAATAATGACAGTAGATACAAAGAACATTACTGAATAGGTTCTGCATGTAAAGGATTGGGATAAACTGTGAAAAATAATGCATTACAAGGGTGTAGGGGCAGGAGAATTCTGGGAACCAAGGAACCTGCAGGTAGGTTGTTACCAGACCACTTCCAGTAACAACCTTTTTGCTGAGACCTAAGAGGAGTAAGGGGCAAGTGAGGGCTCAGGATCTGTGGGAGTTCCACTGAAAGGTGGTATGGAGACCTGTCTTTCATGTGTTGAATGAATTCACCTCTCTTTCCTTTAACATGTATCAGAGCTTTATTATGAGCTGAACTCTCTCATCACATACTCCTGTTCCCATTCTTCTTTCTTTCACAGGAGTTCTCCCCACCCCCAGTAAATTTCTTGCAATTCTGCATCTGTCTTGGGTCCGCTTCTTAGAGATGAATGAAACACCCTCACTTTACATAATATGTAAAAATATGCTGAGATGAACTAACGACATAATGGAAGAAATAATATAATTTTGGTGAGAAAAAAAA
>NW_011379926.1:0-657 GCF_000754665.1 Bison bison bison
ACCCTTCCTTGATCTTGAAGTGTTTCAGGACATGTTCTTCAGATTTATAGTTTGCTTTCAGTCTCCTGTATCTTTGGGATTTGTACTAAACCTGTATTAGCTATTTTCACATTACTTTAGGTCCTCTGACTCTGATGCTAGGAGGGATTGGATGCAGGAGGAGAAGGGAATGACAGAGTATGAGATGGCTGGATGGCATCACTGACTCGATGAACGTGAGTCTGAGTGAACTCCGAGGGATGGTATTGGACAGGGAGCCCTGGGGTGCTGCAATTCATGGGGTCGCAAAGAGTCAGACATGACAGAGAGAATGAACTGAACTGAAGTCCTGTTCAGGTAGAAGCACACGGTCAACTTCTTTGATAGTGTAAGAATCTTTCTAGAGATAGTAACTTTTTCTGAGGTTGTAGAGAATAGAGCACATTGTGAACCAAGAAATTTGCCAGCCATATCTGTAAACAAATGATGCCTCGCTGCAGGCATCGAGTCATAAGCCATTGCATCTATCCATAAACGTGAAACCTGGGGGGAACTCTTGTTAAATCAGGTTGTACACTATCAAGTCCTTAGTTACTGCATCTGACACTAGTGTGGCCTGAAGAACTGACTTGAGACAGAAAGAATAGATACTAGCTCTAGTTCAAGTGATTATCAAAA
>NW_011379927.1:0-686 GCF_000754665.1 Bison bison bison
AAGTAGTGTCATGCAGCATATATCATTCTGATGCTTTTTATACTCAGCATTTTATTTTTGTAAGATTTAACTAAGAAAATAATATAGATAACTGTTTCTTTGCTTGTAATAGTTCATGTATTTCTATTTCATATGTAATTCATTATTTGTTCATTCTGTACTTGAATGATTATACTTCTGCCTACAGGGTTGGTGTGACTATCCTTGTAAATGCCTCCTTGTTCAAATGTTGGAATTACTTGAATGTAGATAACAGGAATTGGAATTGCTTGACTTTTAAATATATACGTTTTCTTCTTTATTAAATAGTTTAGACAACTTTTCTCTGAAGTTGTTAAATAAATGTTCTCTATGTGGTTGCTTTTCTCCATCTTGAGAAATTCAATAGTCTTCTCCCTGTATTTGGGTCAAAACTTAATGCTATCAGATTTTCACATCTCTGGTTATCTTACAGAAATGACATGGTAATCTTCTTTAATTTAATTTCCTCTGATTACTGCAGAAGTTGATGTTTTATATGTTCACATGTCTATTTCCTCTTCTTTAAATTGCCTTTATGTAAATTATCTTATTATCTCTTTTCATTTTGAATGTTTTTCTTATTTATTTGTAGAAGCCCCCTATGTAAACTTAATTTCTAGTATTTTCTTGGTTACATGGTTTCCTATACATCTTACTATGCATTC
>NW_011379928.1:0-829 GCF_000754665.1 Bison bison bison
CAATGCAGGAGATGCAGGTTCAATCCCTAGGTCAGGAAGACCCCTTGGAGAAGTAAATGGCAACCCACTCCAGTATTTTTGCCTGGGAAATCCCATGGACAGAAGAGCCTGATGGGCTACAGACCATGGGTTCGAAAAAGAGTTGGATACAATTTAGTAACTAAACAACAATATGCTGCTGCTAAGTCGCTTCAGTCGTGTCCAACTCTGTGTGACCCCATAGACGGAAGCCCACCAGGCTCCCCCGTCCCTGGGATTCTCCAGGCAAGAACACTGGAGTGGGTTGCCATTTCCTCCTCCAATGCATGAAAGTGAAAAGTGAAAGTGAAGTCGCTCAATCATGTCCAACTCTTAGCGACCCCATGGACTACAGCCTACTGGCTCCTCCATCCATGGGATTTTCCAGGCAAGAGTACTGGAGTGGGTGCCATAGCCTTCTCCGAAAAACACTGTAAACAATGCTAAAATTGGTAATAGTTTGTTTCCAGCAGTGGTGTTCTGCAGTAATCTTCCTTTGAAAGTCTAAACATACTGACAATTTAATGCAAAGACTGAAAACAAATAAAATCCTGATGTTTGTTTATCAAATTTAATCAGTGAAGTAATCAATTGAATTTTAAAATAAGGGCAATTTCATTATAATTGCATATTTGGCAAACCATGTAAGTGCAGAAACCTTTTTCAAGATTTTTAAAAGGGGGCAACACTGCTCAGCATTTGGTACATGAATATATAATAAACCTACTGAAAATCTTCCTATACATTATGGAAACCTGGAGGTAATTTGTATAGCTTGAAATGTCTTCATTTTAGAATGTTATGCACAAAA
>NW_011379929.1:0-542 GCF_000754665.1 Bison bison bison
TTTGAAGTGATAAATATTTTCTGGAACAATATACTGGTAATGATTAAACACATTGTGGATGTACTAAATGTTACTGAATTTTGCACTTTAAATGGTTAAAATGATAAATCTTATTTTGTGCACTTTATTAAATTTTTTAAAAGTAGACTGAGTCTTATGTAACTATATAGAAAGAGACTTATGTTATATTTTCTTTAAAAAGCAGCTTATGTAGCTGTAGAAACGAGTGTGTAGCATGATGGGGCACAGATGAATGCATGTGTGTAAGTTAGTATGTTTCTCTAATTTTAGTTAAGATGATGTTGGCTGTCCTAACAGGTAAGTCCCCAAATTTCATTGGCTTAAAGGCAATTGAAGTCAGTCTGTTGCTCATGTGGAATTCAAAATTTGTGTTTTGTATACAAAGTAAGCGTTGGTCTTCTGAAGAATGATTTGGGGATCTTTTAAAATATGACACTGTCATCTTCAGCGTGCTTTTTATCTGACAGTAAGGGGAATGACATTGAAGCGCACACACGGGAATTTTTATTATTATCCTGTCA
>NW_011379930.1:0-726 GCF_000754665.1 Bison bison bison
CAGTTATAAAATAAAATCAGAAAATAACCTTCTCAATGAATGTCTACTGACTTCAGATAATCTCCCAAACTCCAGAGCAAGCAATGAATGACTTCCATTCCAGTCACACCTGTCTTCCTGCCTGTTTTTCCATGATTGCTCAGTTCTGTCCCAATTCATGGGGTATCTCTATTCCTTAGTGCCTCATTCACTTTGGTTTTTCTTTATTCCTTAAAGATCCAAATCACAGGGTACAGATCTCCCCAGGACTGGTATTTGTTCCAGCATCATATCTGGAGCTGGTTACCTGGCAGATGTGATTGGTTACAGCATGACCTTATTCACCAAGAACGTTCAGTTTTCAGAGACTTGAAAAGGGATCAATGTTTTCATTTTCATGGTTTTAAATAACCCGGTGTACGAGACAGCAAAAGAGACACTGATGTATTGAACAGTCTTATGGACTCTGTGGGAGAGGGAGAGGGTGGGAAGATTTGGGAGAATGGCAATGAAACATGTAAAATATCATGTAGGAAACGAGTTGCCAGTCCAGGTTCGATGCATGACGCTGGATGCTTGGGGCTGGGTGTACTGGGATGGCCCAGAGGGATGGTATGGGGAGGGAGGAGGGAGGAGGGTTCGAGATGGGGAACACATGTATACCTGTGGCGGATTCATTTTGATATTTGGCAAAACTAATACAATTATGTAAAGTTTAAAAATAAAATAAAATTAGAAGGAAAAAAA
>NW_011379931.1:0-648 GCF_000754665.1 Bison bison bison
ATGTAATGGAGAGGTTAAGAATTGGTAATCCATGGTAGCAACTTGGCCCTCATATGATTTTGTGTTTCACACCATTAAGAAATTGTTAAAAAGTGATCCATCATTTGAGAACTTAATAATTGGTAGATGAACAAAAATTTTCACAAATTCAGTTTCTCTTGAGGGAAAAATAAAGGAAAAATCCGTCAACAGTGGGCCCACGTTACCATGAATTAAACAATTGGTTAGAGCTGAAACTACTCATAATTTATTTTGTACCTGCATTCTCCAGTTCCACATGGTTCCCATTATTTTCTATATTGTTGTTCAGTCACCCCATCATGTCTGATTCTTTGCAACCCCTAGACTGCAGCACACCAAGCCTCCCTGTCCCTCACCATCTCCCAGAGTTTGCCCAAGTTCATGTCCGTTGTATCAGTGATGCCATCCAGCCATCTCATTCTATGATGCATTCGTCTCCTTCTGTGCTCAACCTTTCCCAGCATCAAGGACTTTTCCAATGAGTCAGATGTTCGTATCAGGTGATCAGAATACTGGAGTCTCAGCTTCATCATCAGTCCTTCCAATGAATATTCAGGATTGATCTCCTTTAAGATTGACTAGTTTGATCTCCTTGCTGTCCAAGGGATTCTCAGGAGTCTTCTCCAG
>NW_011379932.1:0-678 GCF_000754665.1 Bison bison bison
AGTCCATCTTGTGAATTTTTCATTCGGAAATAACGTGTTTAAACTCTAGGGTTTCCATGTGTATTTTTTAATATAGTTTCTGTCTATCTGCTAAGCCTTCCTGTTGCTCTGTTGAGATTTTCACTCCTTTGGAAGCACGTGGTGTTTAACCCACCCAGCGTGGGTGGGTGTCATCGTCCCTCTGAAATCCCCATCTGTCGTCTCTCCATGAGGGTCAGGCAGGCTCGCCGGCTTTTCTCTCCTCCGGGACATGGGCCCCATCCTCTAGGGCATTTGTGTCCGGTAATCTTCTGTTGCGTTCTGGGTATCAGGGTGTTAAGTTGTGATGATGGTGGCTTCAGTTCCTTCTTCTTTCGTTTTGGAGGGTTGCCTGGGTGACAGCTCAGGTCCCCAACTTGAGCTGAGCTGCTCTGCATCTGTTCAGAGATGTGGGGGTGCTGAGCTTGCCAGGCCCTCTCTGGCTCTTTCCCTTGTGGGGACACCTCCACTCGTTTCCAGTTGGCTGCTTTCCTGGCTTCCTCATTCTGGTTCGGCAGCCAACTCAGAACGCGGGTTTCTCCTCACGTGCCCCCCGACAGCCCTGCCCTGGGGACCACCCTGAGTCCCCACAAGCCGTACAGAAAGGTCTTCTTTGTCCAGCTCCCCTCCCCTTTCTCCTTAGCGAGCATGCTTCCCACC
>NW_011379933.1:0-954 GCF_000754665.1 Bison bison bison
AAATTAAATAATGAATAATCTTTCTAATCAGAGTAATAAACATGGAAAACTGGTTGAACTTTGAAGTAACACATGTTTTATTTTATGTTTATGCTTTAGTAACTGAAGCTAACTCATTTTTGATGAGTTGTTTTCCTATTAACATGTCTTTCATTTCTTATAGTAATTATTGAAACTAGTGGAGGAAAGGATAGAGAGCAGGAGAGGATAGAAAGCAAATAAAACTCTGGACTTAAGAACAAAGATCTCAATTAAGGCAACAACTACTAAGATACTAGTTGCAAAGTGTATGTATGTGCTCAGTCAGTCCTGTCCAGATCTTTGTAACCTCATGGACTATATGGACTGTGGCCCATCAGGCTATGCTGTCCATGGGATTTTCCAGGCAAGAACACTGGAAGGGATTGTCATTTCCTATTCCAACTAGTTGCAATACACATACAAAATAATCATTGTTCTCAGTAACTCCATAATTTTTGAATTTTTTTTTATTTTAAAAATTTAGTGAGATTAATCTATTTAATGTGGTTGCTAATAATTCACTCTCATTTCTACATAATACTGTGGGTCAATGTGCATTTTAGTACTACTTACCTCTAAGTAAGGTACTTGGAGGAAAGATTTTTTGTGGAAAAAAAAGAACATTTACCAGTGTAGCTCTTAAATTCTCTAGTAATGTACACATTCAAGGTGACAATATCTAGAGAGGTATCACAGGACATCAACACAATCATGGAGCTTGCCAGTAGCAACATATTTTTGGCTCTTAGCCTGGTATCCAGGCATCTGAGAAGTGACAAGTCAGCTCACTGAATAGTGGAAGGCTCAAAGAATAGGATGCCTAGGGATATATTTATCCCCATAAGCTTTCACAAGAAGGAAGAAAAGAGCAAGAGAGTTAAGGTCATTAAAGAAGAAGAAAAATATAAGCCTTATATAAGAAAATGTGGTCTA
>NW_011379934.1:0-797 GCF_000754665.1 Bison bison bison
CCTGGTCCAGGAAGATTCCACCCGCTGCGGAGCAACTAAGCCCCTGGATCCCAATTACTGAAGCCCAGGCGTCCTAAAAGCCCACGCGCTACAACTCCTGAGCCCGAGTGTTGCAACTGCTGAAGCCGGTGTGCCTAGGGCCTGCGCTCAGCAACAAGAGAAACGAGGAGAAACCTACGCACTGCAGTGAAGAGGAGGTCCCCTGGGGCAGCAAAGAAGACACAGGGCTACCGAAAATTTAAAAAAAAAAATTGTTTTTAAACTTAAACAAAGAACATTAAGTAGGCAGCTGTATGTTCTAACTGGTTTGAGGGGTGAAAAGGAACCGGCAAGGAAGCTCTGGATCTCCACTGTCAAAGGAGCTGCAGGAACTCCCTCCTCCACCCTCACCTGGCCCAGGTCTTCCGCTCTCTGCTCCGCAGGGTCCAGACCCCTCCCAGCCTCCCGCCTCCGGGGAGGGCGGGGTGGCCGCGCTACCCGCACTGGGCCGCCCGGAGGCTGGCTCGCGTGGTCCGAGCGGGGCCGGGGCGGGGCCGGTGACGTCGCGCCGGGAATAGCCCGGGCTGCGGCGCCCAGGCCCGGCGGAGAAGCAGGGTGGGCGCCGGACGGAGCCGAGGCGCTCTCGGACCCCGGCCCACCGCCCCAACCTCCCGCCGCTATGTACGACGCCGAGAGCGGCTGGAGCCTGTCCTTCGCCGGCTGCGGCTTCCTGGGCTTCTATCACGTCGGGGTGACCCGCTGCCTGAGCGAGCACGCCCCGCACCTCCTCCGCCACGCGCGCAAGTTCTTTGGCGCCT
>NW_011379935.1:0-641 GCF_000754665.1 Bison bison bison
AAAATGAAAAAAAAAAAAAAACTGAGAGGACATATAGCCTTGCTTACCATGTTTCTCTCTGCAACAATTTTATGTATAAACATCAGTGTAATTTTGCAGGAATCAATTGATTTGATTAAAAGAAAAAGACAGCCTTTTTAATTTTAGAGGAAAGTTTAATGGCAGAATAATGGTAAAAAATCTACCTGCAATGCAGGAGACACGAGTTCAGTCCCTGGGTCAGCAAGATCCCATGAAGGAAATGGCAACCCATTCCAGTATTCTTGCCTGGAAAATCCCATGGACAGAGGAGCCCGGTGGGCTACAGTTCATGGGGTCGCAAAAGAGTCAGACATGACCTAGCAACTAAACAACAACATATATGTGTGTGTTGTGCGTGTGTGTACACACACACAGAGTTATATAACTTTTTCAATTGGGAGGCTTTATATGTAGTAGTAAAGCTCACAGAGTCTAGAGTACGGCTCCAACAGCATTCTGGGCAATGATGGAATGTGTTGTGTCTGCACTGTCTGATTTGGCAGCCACTAGTCACATGTTGGAGAAGGAAATGGCAACCCACTCCAGTGTTTTTGCCTGGAGAATCCCAGGGATGGCAGAGCCTGGTGGGCTGCCATCTATGGGGTCGCACAGAGTCAGAC
>NW_011379936.1:0-640 GCF_000754665.1 Bison bison bison
TGTAAGTGAGCAGTCCCTAAGTGACATACAAACTGAATCCTGCATGAGACCACAGGTCTAGGGATTTATGTGGAGGATAACACAACTGGTGGCCACAACTTTGTCTTGAATGAACACAGCAGGGGAGCAACATGATGGTGACATGGAGGAATGTGATGTAATGCCACTAACCAAAGCAAACTCATGAATTTTAAGACTCCAACATTTATTGAGATTTTGTATTGTGATTCATTCAGTACTTAGTACATTTAATCTTTGTACACATACACACACACACACACACACATAGACAAACCCACCTATTGAAACTGAATTGTTACCAGTTATTTACAGATAGATGGAGTGAGGCAAAGAGAAATGACATAACTTGTCTATGGTCACACTGCCAGTACCTGCTAGAGGTGGGGTCTAACCTAGGCAGCATCTCTCCTGAAACATGGTTAAACTGTGCTAGGTAATGCCAATGTTCTTCTTCACTTGAAACCATCCACACAGCTAGACTGCAGTGAAAGGAACATAGGAGGACCATTTTCAGTTGGTTAATTTTGAATTTTCCCAATGAGCAGAATAAATGCTTAGAAATAAAAGTCTGCTTTAATACCCGATGCTATTTTAAAAGATATAGAATTAGGATAAGATG
>NW_011379937.1:0-810 GCF_000754665.1 Bison bison bison
ACAGTATTATTTAAGAAAAAGAAAAAAATAGTATAAGCCACTTAGAGAAAGTCAACAGCCCAGTAGAAACTACAAAACCATTTGAATATGCACTTTGTAGAAAATTGGTTTTGGACTGGCCAATAATCTTTAGTCATCAGGGAAACATAGTTTAAACACAATGAAATACCACTGTATACCCACAATAGCCAAAATGTTAAATGACTGACAATATCAAGTGTCTGCAAGAATGTAGAACAGAAACACAAAAGAAGACATACTGCGTGACTGTGTTCAAATCAAGTTCACAAACAGGCAAAACTGAATTATAGTGTTTAGAGATACATTCATTTAGGGAGTAAAATTACAAAGGAAAGCTAAGACTCCATCACCATAAAAATCAGCCCAGTGGTTATCTTTGTGGAGGAGGCAAGAAGGAGCCTGTGATTCAGAAGAGGAGTGTGGGCTGGGAGGGTAGAAGGGCTGGCAGTGTTCTATTCCTTGTCACAGTGGTGGCAAAACACGTTTGCTTTATATTAATTCTATAAGCTATCTAAGTATATATAGTGTGTATATGTGTGTGTGTGTGTGTATAAACACTTTTCTGCATATGTTATATTTCACAGTTATCGTTAGTCGTTAAGTCGTGTCTGACTCTTTGGGACCCCATGGACTACAGCCCACCAGGCTCCTCTGTCCATGGGATTCTCCAGACAAGGATACTGGAGTGGATTGCCATTCCCTTCTCCAGGGATCTTCCCAACTCGAGGGGTTGAACCCGAGTCCTCCTGCATTGCAGGTGGATTCTTTACCATCTGAGTCACCAGGGAA
>NW_011379938.1:0-877 GCF_000754665.1 Bison bison bison
ATATATATGCGTTAGTTATACTGTATTTTATGTTTTTTCCTTCTGGCTTACTTCACTCTGTATAATAGGCTCCAGTTTCATCCACCTCATTAGAACTGATTCAAATGTATCTTTTTAATGGCTGAGTAATACTCCATTGTGTATATGTACCACAGCTTTCTTATCCAGTCATCTGCTGATGGACATCTAGGTTACTTCCATGTCTTGGCTATTATAAACAGTGCTGCGATGAACATTGGGGTACACATGTCTCTTTCCCTTCTGGTTTCCTCAGTGTGTATGCCCAGCAGTGGGGTTGCTGGATCATAAGGCAGTTCTATTTCCAGTTTTTTAAGGAATCTCCACACTGTTCTCCATAGTGGCTGTACTAGTTTGGAATGCAAACTAGTACAGCCAAATTAATTTTATATTGCCAGCATTACTCTGATACTGAAACCAGACAACGACAAAGCCAGAAAAGAAAATTATAGGTCAATATTCCTGATAAACATAAATGTAAAATATTCTCACCAAGAAAACTTTGCTTACCAAATTTAACAATACAATAAAAAGATCACACACCACTTGATGATCTCACATCATCAAGTGAGATTTATTCCAGGGATACAGAGATGATTCAACAACTGCAAATCAATCAAGCTAACACAGCACATTAACAAAATTAAGGATAAAAATCATACAATCAACTCAATAGTTGATGAAAAAAAGCATTTGATAAAATTCAACATCCATTTATGATAAAACTTCTCAAAAATTGGGTATAGAGGGATTATACCTCAGCATAATAATGGACATATATAGCCATAAATGCGGGAGACACAGGTTCAGTTCCTGGGTTGGGAAGATCTCCTGGAGAAGGACATGGCAACCCACTCCA
>NW_011379939.1:0-829 GCF_000754665.1 Bison bison bison
TACACGTAACTTGATCCAAGAGGTAATTTAGCAATTTAGCAGTTATTTCTTAGCATGTTTACCAGGGACTTCCCTGGTAGTCTAGTGGTTAAGACTCTGTGCTTCCACTGCAGGGGGCTCAGGTTCAAACTCTGGTTGGGGAACAAAGACCCCCACATACTGCACAGTACAGCCAAAAAAAGAAAAAAAATGTTGACCAGATAATTCACTGTCCAAGCTGGGATACTTTAAGAACGAGTAGGGCTATTAATAATACTCTGGAATAAAAAATATAAATGAGAGTATCCCAGAAAAGTTGTGGTGTGTAGTCATTCTGTTTATGAAATGTCTACTTTATGTTAAGATTGTTTTAGGCACTATGGAAGAGCATAATAAAATTAGCAGATGACCTCAAAAGTTAGCAGTTTCGTTAGAGAAATAAAATTTACCAGTGGTACCTCTGGAAGATAATGCAAAAGAATATATCATTAACTGCTAAATATAAAGTACTTTCTAAAAGTACTATAGTAATAATTTCAACGTAGGAAAGTTCCTTGTGGGAAAGCTTCATGCAGAAGGAATGAACTTTGCAGAGTTTAAGAATCTGGACTAATATACAAAAAGCCAGAATCTAAATAGCACTGATTGGCAATCTCCAACCTCTTTTCTACCTGCATTACTCTATTAATAATCCCTCAAATAAGCAAAAAGATGATGAATAGATTTTTTTTTAAAGGTGAAGATTATATAAGAATTCTGGATTATTATCCATGCATGGAACTATCTGTATCTAAATTAGAAAACAGATTTGTATCTTTCAACATTATGTCATGACTCTAAATAAATTTAT
>NW_011379940.1:0-679 GCF_000754665.1 Bison bison bison
ATAATTACAATTTTGAGACATGATTTGTGTGTCATGATAATGAACTAACAGTGTTCATAAAAATAAATAAATATATGTGTTCAGTAAAAGTAAATACATGTAGTAAGTTCTGCACTTTGATTTCCTTGGGGCTAAAAGTCCAGGACCTTATTTTTTGTCCCCAAATGACCCAGCACCAAGCTCTTAGCAGGCACTTAGCTGAGGAATAGACCTTTTATAATGCCGATTTGTTGCTTGAATTATCCCAGTATTGACCATAGGGAGCTCTTTTAAGTTGATCCCAGTGTAATTTTGATATGATCCCACTGGATTATTTAAGCACCATCTTATTTTCTGTCAAAGAACATGCTCCTCACTCATCTCTTTTTTTTTCCCTACCCCAGTCTTAGGTCATTTCCCCAGGCAGCCTGGCTGCCTTTAATGGAGGTATTAGTAACTAAGATCTGGATACCAGTTCTGTTTGTTGCTACTGGGATTTCACTGCTTCTTGGTCCTGGTTTTGGATAGAACTAGGAAGTGGCAAAGGAGTAAAGGAAAGGTATAAGCATCTGAATGCAGAGTTCCAAGGAATAGCAGGGAGAGATAAGAAAGCCTTCCTCAGCTATCAGTGGAAAGAAATAGAGGAAAACAACTGAATGGGAAAGACTAGAGATCTCTTCAAGAAAATTAGAGATACCAA
>NW_011379941.1:0-626 GCF_000754665.1 Bison bison bison
ACAGCCAACAGCACCTCCCCTCCCTACCTCATTGTAGTCGTGCGTGTCAAGAGTGACAGAGGTATATGTCTCATCTGTTCTGACAAAGAAATAATAGTATATATTTTATAAAAGTGTAAAATGGGAATTTTAGAATCGTTACCTGTGATTACCAATGAGCCTCAAAGGGCTTAGAGATTAAAATCTATATTCCATAGGAGATACAGTAGATCTTTATAGTCCACATATCTCAGAAAAAATTTAAATAATTGTAAATAGTTCCAGAATGCTAACTAGACAGGACTTAACTATCATTAAGGTTCTCCGTCTCCAGGCCTAAGTGTATGTGTGTGTCCCTGTATGACTTTCTCTCTTGAATTGCACCTTCTTTTTACTTGCATGAATAATCCTGCTCATTCTCCAAAACTCTTCATTTTATCTTTAAATACTAATTAGGGAGATATGAAATTTAAAACTTCAGGCAACATGCGCTTCATTTTTAATTTAAAAACCCATATTTTATAGCTTAAAAATGCAAAATGAGAATAAAATTGTTCAGTCACTACAGAAAACAGATGGACAGTTTTTAATCAAATTAAACACATACTTAACACACAACAGAGCAAGTTTACTACAAGGGACTTACC
>NW_011379942.1:0-660 GCF_000754665.1 Bison bison bison
AAGGGAGAAAATGTAAGACATCTAACAGGCACAACACAGGGGAGATGATGACCAGAAAGCAAAATACAAGCAGTAAGCACATTCTAAGATAAACCACACCTGCCTGTGAATTTTGTCCTTATCTGGAATACAGTTCAGAAAACTCAACTGTTCAATGATAGAAGAACATGTCTAAAATCACACATACAGTGGTCACCTAGTTCTACGTTGGATGCATAAACCACAACTACTCCATTTTGACTTTCAAAATGATTCCCTTCCTCAATGGCCAAAGCAGATGTACAATGCATATCTGAACGATGACAGAACGGTTGCTCTGGTCAGTAAAATTTATGTGAAATCATGTGTAAACCAGAATGACTCCCCCCGCCCAATATGTGCAGATTTTTCAATCAGTTCCCCTTTTGATGTCACATCTTCCAAATCAGAAAGCAGTGATGATCAAAATACCCATCCCTTGATGCTGGGGTGCTGGCTCCTACCCCAGGTTACCCCAGGTTCAGATTATGTCCCTCAGTGTGAGGTCTCCTCTGTATTTCACTAGTTATTCATGTTGCAGGAAAATTAATCAGATCTCATGAGGAGGCTCAGAGGTATGTTGATGAGGAAATACTTTATCATTGAGAGCCAACATGTTATCACTTATACCCAATTGTCACA
>NW_011379943.1:0-746 GCF_000754665.1 Bison bison bison
TTATGATGATGCCTGAATCTCACCCTGACTCATCTAAAACATGTGAACAAAATGCTATTAAGGTTGATAGACAGTCTGTTACACGCCATCATCATTCTGGTTAAATATCCCAAACTGAATTTTGGCTGGAATCTCTCTCTTGAAAACCAGGGGCAAAGAAAGAGCTGCTATTAAGCTGAGGTACTCTTCTATTTTAACCTCCATAATTTGTAAATCTTTATGCCAAAACTAAAACAAACATTAATCGAAATTAATCTCATTCAGGATTCATAAAAGATCATGTTTCCAAAGAGATTGTTACATGGACATTACCAAGGCTCATTCAATCCAAAATTAGGTATTCATAAAACTAGGTAAATAGCAAATGAATTTTTATTTACTATTTTAAAAATACATTTTGTGGCAATTATAAATAAATTTCTAACATAATGATAAATTGATACTTTGAACCAACAACAGGACCACAAATTCACTTCCAAATGCAAAGCAGTTACCCTATGTTTAGGGATAGTTCATATTAATGCATAATTTTGTTTTTAAGAAAAAAATGATTGTTACAATCAGGTATATAATCACTTAGTTACACCTAAGTTCTATCGGTCAAAAATATATTCTTTTAGAAAATCCATTTTAAACATCTTACACTTTTTTCAGTGATCCTCTCCAAACAATGGGAGACAATGGGAGAAGTGCCCCTTGATGGACACTGGTTTGATCACACCTAAATTACACTGATATCCATAATA
>NW_011379944.1:0-831 GCF_000754665.1 Bison bison bison
GATTCATGGGGTCGCGAAGAGTCGGACACGACTGAGCGACTGAACTGAACTGAATCATATATAAAAAGACACTGATAACTGCCACAAAAGGAAACGTCCTGGTTCTGATAGTTGTGAACATTGGAGACAAAAAACATATAGGAGTAGGACCGGATTAGAATGAGCTCCCCTGAAATCAGGTTCAGAGTTCAGCACAGTTTTGGAGGGCATCCTAGGGAGGTGAGGTGGACTGCAATTTTAGCGGGCAAAAGGACTCTGAGAGCAATGACTAAAGAAAAACCTGTATTATTCTCATGTTTTGACTTGCTCTGTAGATTCTTTAGGATTTTTGTTTGTGTGGTTGTTTTCAATTCCTTCCCCTCGCCCACGTTGTAGTTGCCAATTTCATTGGCACTATGATATCTAATGAAGCTTTTGAGCTTTATTATTCTTCGGTCACATTTGTATTGCTGTTATAAATCTCTGTCTCTATATACAACTTTTGAAATTCTGTGGAGTTTCCTTTTCTCTCTCTCTCTCTCTCTCTCTCTCTCTCTCTCTCTCTCTTTCATTTTTTAAACCTATTATTATATTTTCTACATTTATTATTTGTTTACTTTCCCTACTGTTCTTTTCCCCTTGCAGTTAATCTTTAATGCATATAAATCTTTTCAGTTCAGTTCAGTTCAGTTCAGTGGCTCAGTTGTGCCCAACTCCTTGTGGCCCCATGAACCACAGCACGCCAGGCCTCCCTGTCCATCACTAACCCCTGGAGTCCAACCAAACCCATGTCCATCGAGTTGATGATGCCATCCAACCATCTCATCCTCTGTTGTTCGCTTCTCCTCCTGC
>NW_011379945.1:0-625 GCF_000754665.1 Bison bison bison
TGAACTGAAGAAGAAGTTGATCATACACTGATCACGGGACCATGCATGCATTGATCACGTGGCTGATCATGCACTGATCACCTGGGTGATCATACACTGATCACGTGCCTGGTCATGCACAGATCACGTGACTACTCATGAAGTGATCACGTGGCTCTCATGCACTGATCACCTGGATATCATGCACTGATCACGTGGCTGATCACACACGTATCTCGTGATTGATCATGCACTGATCACGTAGCTATCATGCACTGAGCACGTGGCTATCATGCACTGATCACGTGGCTGAACATGCAATGATCACGTGACTGATCATGCACTGATTACGTGACTGATCATGCACTGATTCCGTGGTTATCATGCACTGCTCCCGTGGCTGAACATGCAATGATCACGCAGCTACCATGTTCTGGTCACATGACTGATCATGCTTTGATCACGTAATTGATCATGCACTGATCACCTGGCTTATCAGGCATTGATCCTGTGACTAATCATATGCTGATCATGTTTCGTGTCATACACTGATCATGTGGCTCTGGAGGCAATAAATAAAGAGCTGAGTAGGCACGAATCAAACAGTCAGCAGGCAATAATCATGGAAATCAGCTGTGAGGAATCA
>NW_011379946.1:0-1024 GCF_000754665.1 Bison bison bison
CATCTTCATATCTGAGGTTATTGATATTTCTCCCAGCAATCTTGATTCCAGCCTGTGCTTCATCCTGCCCAGCGTTTCTCATGATGTACTCTGTGTATAAGCTAAATAAGCAGGGTGACAATACACAGCCTTGACATTCTCCTTTTCCTATTTGGAACCAGTCTGTTGTTCCACGTCCAGTTCTAACTGTTGCTTCCTGACCTGCATACAGGTTTCTCAAGAGGCAGGTCAGGTGGTCTGATATTCCCATCTGTTTTAGAATTTTCCACAGTTTATTGTGATCCACACAGTCAAAGGCTTTGGCATAGTCAATAAGCAGAAATAGATGTTTTTCTGGAACTGTCTTGCTTTTTGTATGATCCAGTGCATGCTGGCAATTTGATCTCTGGTTCCTCTGCCTTTTCTAAAACCAGCTTGAACATCTGGAAGTTCACAGTTCACATATTGTTGAAGCCTGGCTTGGAGAATTTTGAGCATTACTCTACTAGCATGTGAGATGACTGCCATTAGGATGAGTGATAGTAAAATGAGTGAGATGAGTGACATTAGGATGTTGGAAGTATCAGTGATGGGAAAAGATGGTGGAGAATTTATAGCAAGCCCCAGTGAGCGAATCCCAACTCAGACTCCATGTGTTCTGAAGCAAGTCTGTGACATCTTCAGTGGAGACTTATACCTTAAAGAAATATAGATCCTGGAAATCCTGACACATGCTACCAATACAACATGAATAAAGCTCAAGGACAGTAAACTAAGTGAAATAAAGCAGTCACAAAAAGACAAATACTGCATGATTCTGCTTATATGAAGTAGAACAAGACCTACAGTGTTGCAGATTGCTGTTCAAATATTGCTCTTGCTGACAAATCCCACAGAAATGTGCACCCCCCAGCTCATATTCACAATAGGATGTACACTTCCAGGTGAAGACCTTGTCGGAATTTTTTTCTTGGAATTGATTTTGTTAGAAGTGTAATGGGGGTAAGGTAGAAAAAATAAGGCTTCTAACATATGAGCTGTTCCC
>NW_011379946.1:4783-5828 GCF_000754665.1 Bison bison bison
CTCTGTTTGTCTCCTTAGGTGGCTTATTTCTAGGTATTTTATTCTTTTTGATGTGATGGTAAATGGAATTATTTCTTGAATGTCTCTTTCTGATCTTTCATTGTTAGTGTATAGAAGAAATGCAACAGATTTCTCACTATTAATTTTGTAACCTGAAACGTTACCAAGTTCATTGATGAATTCTAGTAGTTTTTTGGTAGTATCTTTAGGACCTTCTATGTATGGTATCATGCCATCTGCAACAGTGACAATTTAACTTCTTTTCCAATTTGAATTCCCTTTACTTCTTTTTCTTCGCTGACTGCTATAGCTAGGACTTCCCAAATCTATGTTGAATAAAAGTGGCGAGAGTGGACACACTTGTCTTGTTCCTGATCTTAGAGGAAATGCTTTTAGCTTTTCACAACTGAGTATGATTTTAGCTGTAGGTTTGTCATGTATAGGCTTTATTATGTTGAGGTATGTTCCTTTTATGCCTACTTTCTGGAGAGTTTTTATCATAAATGGGTGCTGAATTTTGTCAAAAGCTTTTCCTGCATCTATTGAGATGATCATATAGTTTTTATCTTTCAATTGGTCAATGTGGTGTATCACATTGATTGATTTGTGGATATTGAAAAATTCTTGTATCTCTGGGGTGAATCCCACTTGATCATGGTGTATGATCTTTTTACTGTATTGTTGGGTTCAGATTGCTAGTATTTTGTTGAGGATTTTTGCTTTCATGTTCATCAGTGATACTGCCCTGTAATTTTCTTTTTTTGGTGGTATCTTTGTCTGGTTTTGGTATCAGGGTGATGGTGGCCTCATAGAATGTGTTTGGAAGTTTTCTTTCCTCTGTACTTTTTTGGGAACAGTTTCAGAAGAATAGGTGTTAAGTACTTTTTTCCTTCAATATATATATTTTATTGAAGTATAGTTGACTTACAGTGTTTCAGGTGCACAGAAAGGTGATTCACTTAGGTGTTAACTCTTATCTAAGTGTTTGATAGAATTTTCCTGTGAAGTCATCAGGTCCTGGACTTTTGTTTCTTGGGAGTTTTTT
>NW_011379947.1:0-986 GCF_000754665.1 Bison bison bison
AAAAAAAAAAAAAAAAAGAGGGATTTTATTTGAGCCATACTGAGGATTATAACCCAGGGAGCAGATTGTCAGGCAGCTCTGGGAACTGTTTCACCTGTTAGAAGTCAAAGACATAGTCATATACATTTTTGAGAAAAAGGATCATATGTTAAAATGACATACTGATATTTCATGTAAAGTTCACCAGGGATACATTGTCCAGGTAAGCACATAGAAGGGAGCAGCAGGTCACCATGACTCCCAATAGAGCTGAGACAGAACACTATTCTTTCAAGAAGTTACATTGCTACAACCTAGAGGGGTGGGATGGGCAGGAAGATGGGAGAGAGGTTCCAGAGGGAGGGAACATATGTATACCTATGGCTGATTCATGTTGATGTTTGGCAGAAACCAACACAATTCTGTAAAGCACTAATCCTTCAATTAAAAGATAAATAAATTAAAGAAGTTACATTGTGAACATCAGAAGAAAGAAAAAAAAAAAACTGCTTTACAGTTTATCTGGCTCTTCTATCTTTGAAGGACTCCGGTTAATGTGTAATGTGGGTGGACACTGCATTTTAGGGAGGGAGGAGGCCCAAATAAACAGAAGGAGTTTAATATTTAATTTTTTTTCTTGTCTTCCTTTGTTGTTGTTGTTGTTCAGTCGCTCAGTTGTGTCTGACTCTTTGCGACCCCATGGACTGCAGCACGCAGGCTTCCCTGTCCTTCACCATCACCCAGAGTTTGTTCAAATTCATGTCCATCAAGTTGGTGATGCCATCCAACCATCTCATCCTCTGTCGTCTCCTTCTCCTCCTGCCTCCAATCTTTCCCAGCATCAGGGTCTTTTCCAGTGTGTCAGCTCTTCATATCAGGTGACCAAAGGATTGGAGCTTCAGCTTCAACATCAGCCCTTCCAATGAATATTCAGGATTTATTTCTTTTATATATCCTGGTTAGATCTCTTTGCAGTCCAAGAGGCTCTCAAGAGTCTTTTCCAGCAC
>NW_011379948.1:0-804 GCF_000754665.1 Bison bison bison
AAATAATAACAGTCACATTGAAGTAAGAAAAACTTAAGAATCAGACAGAATATATGAAACACACCAATGCAAAAATGGACAAAGATTTGAACAGGAAATTCACTAGATAATGATATACAGACAGCAAGTAAGCATGCAGGGCACACCGAAAGTATGGCTCTCATGAGGGACAGAGAAGAACAAGTGTGATGAGGAAGTGAAAATATTTGAACTTTCCTGCACTGCTTATGGGAATACAAAATAGTACACCATGGTGGAAAACAGTTTGGAAGTTCCTTCAAAAGTTAAACATTGGGTTACCATATGTCCCAGCATTCCCTTTCTTAGGTTTATACCAGCAAGTATGAAAAAAAAAAAATACCCAAAGAACTGCACATGAATGTTCATAACAGTCTTATTTCTAGTAGTCCAAACGTTGAGATGAACAAAATGGCAGAACAGTAGCTGGAATTGTAGTACATTTCACTCCATGGATACATCAAGGACACACCTTCAGACACAGAAGTGTGTGCAGAATATCAACTGAGAGCTGACAGGAGTACCTGACCAGAGGAAAATAATAAATAGTACCACAAAACTCGGTAGGGTGAAGGAACTAGGGGTGGGTGGAACAGGAATGTTAATAGGCCTGGACCTGCCCTCGGTGGGTGGGAGAACTCTAAGTCGGTGTCCGACCCCACCTGGGATCAACTGTCTGGATCAGAGGAGAAATATTTTAGGCTGAGAGTGAAACAGTTGATCTGTGGTAGCCTAAATGGAATGAGAATCAGACAGTCCTTGCCACAGTCATACACACCCCAGACA
>NW_011379949.1:0-614 GCF_000754665.1 Bison bison bison
GAGTAGGTAGACATTCTCTTTTCCAGGGGATCTTCCCAACCCATGGATCTAACCCGGGTCTCCTGCATTGTAGGTGGATTCTTTATCATCTGAGCCACCTTGCTTTCTCCATTAGTTCTTAAAGGAGGTAATATAGTGCTGAATTTTCACATTCCTTCTTTACTCCTGTAAATTTTTGATTATGGATGTTGAAGCTATGTTATCACTTGCCTACGATGTTATATCATCCTGGCATATTGACCTTTTCATTTGAATGTTGTGACCATTTAAATCTTCAGTAAGTTTTATTACCTTAATATCTATTGTGCTTGATGCTAATAGAGTTATACCAACATTTTATGGTTTGCATTTTCCTGTTGTATCTTTAACCATCCTATTGATTTCTACTTTTGGGACTGGCATTTTTTCATCTTTATTCTCTTAATTGGAACATAATTGCTTTACAATGCTGTGTGAATTTTTGCAGTACAACAACATGAATCAACTATATGTATAATCAACTATATAAATCTTCTCCCTCTTGGATCTCCCTCCTACTCCACCTCCATCCCGTCCCTCTAGGTCATCACAGAGGACCAGGCTGGGTTCCCTGTGTCATATAGCAGCTTTACACT
>NW_011379950.1:0-980 GCF_000754665.1 Bison bison bison
TGGGTGTGGCAATTCCTTGCCCAGAGGTGGCACCTGAGGATGAGATCAGTGAGGTCACCCCTCCAAGGGCTTGCAGGAGGGTGGAGAGGCTGGGATTTGAACCTGGGGGAGCACAGGCTCTGGGCACAATGCCTGGATTCATATCCTGACACCATGCTTCACACAGGCTGTATGGCCTTAGGCAGAAAACTTAGATCTTAGCCAAGAAATTTTGGGCCACTGTTTCCTCATCGGAAAAATAAATTAAGTGTGATTCTGCCTGCCTCCCAAGTTGCTGGGATAGATCTCCAAGATGAGCTGTGAAATGGGTCCAGCTCTGTGCTGGACACACTGAGTGCTCAGCACGTATCAGCAGGCACTGGGGATGATGGTGGTAAGACCCACCAGCCACCCAGAAGTGCCACTGGGGTGGCCTGAACCATGAGGGTGGGTTGGAAATGAGTGAACTGACTGAATGTCAGGAGGGTAAGAGGACTGGGCTAGGGGCATGAGAGGACAGGTTGCTCTTGGAAGGGAGAAGGGTGGCATTTCTGGGGACCTGCCAGGGTAGGAGGCAGAAGAATGACTCCCAAAGGAGTTCCTGTCCTAATTCCCGCAGCCTGTGAATCTGTTTGGTTCCATGGTGATAATGGTTGCAGGTGGAATTAAGATTGCTAATTAGCTGACCCTGCATTGGGGACACTTTCCTGGATTATCCTGGGGATTGGTCCAAATAATCACAAGAGCCCCTAAGAGTAGAAGAGGGAGACAGAAGAGCAGAGTCGAGGGGGATGTGTCTATGGAAGGATGTTCACAGAGATGCAATGTGGGTGGCTCAAAAGAGGAGAAGGGGCCAGGAGCCAACGAACGTGAGTGACTTCCAGGACCTGGAAAAGGTGAGGAAAGAGACTGTCCTCTGAACCCTCCAGAAGGAAGACAGTCCTGTGGACACCTTGATCTTAGGTTAGAGGGATCCACTTCAGACTTCTGACCTACAGAAC
>NW_011379951.1:0-639 GCF_000754665.1 Bison bison bison
GTGTGTATGTATGTATGTCTGTGTGTGTGTATATATGTGTGTGTATATATATATAGATCTCACTTTGCTGTACACCTGAAACTAACACAACATTGTCAATCAACTGTACTTCAATAATTAAAAAAAAAATTCCCAGTTTCCATAGTGTACCAGAGTGATTTCTATAGAATGCAAAACTGATTATATCAATCTTGTGTTTAAAATCCTTCAAGATTTCTGTACTGACCTTGTGCTAAAATCCATGAAGTTCAGATGCCTTAGTTTGACTTATGAAGTCAACCACAATCTATTTTCTGACCGTGCTCATAGTCTACTCCTCTTAGTCCCAGCCATACTGTGTTTATTCCTCAGAATATACAATGCTCTATCAAACCCCAGGCATTTCCACTTTGAATTTCCGTTAACTTGAAAAATGTTATTGCCCCATTCTCCAATAAAACTCATCTATTACCTCTGTCACACAAATTGTATAATATTTCTCTCTAACCTATGCCTCACCTTGCCTGCCAAATCCTCCTCATTGTTCAGGGCTCAGTTTAAATTCATCTTTTTCCTAGAAACCTTCTCCAAGGCACAGGCAAGTTAGGTTCCTTTTTATGTGTACTCATCCTTAGTTCTTTGGGTTTACCTTGTCATAAC
>NW_011379952.1:0-874 GCF_000754665.1 Bison bison bison
TAGGAGTTTTATAGCATCCAGTGTTACATTTAGGTTTTAATCCATTTTGAGTTATTTTTGTGTATGGTATTAGAGAATGTTCTGATTTCATTATTTTAAATGCAGCTGTCCAGTTTCCCCAGCAGCACTTATTGAAGAGACTATCTTTTCTCCAGTGTATATTCTTGCCTCCTTTGTTGTATATTAATTGATATGGTCAGTTGATTTTCCACATGAGTGCCAAGACCATTCAATAGGGGAAAGGACAATCTCTTTGACAAATGGTTTTGTGAAAACTGGATAAGATGTCCACATACAAAAGGATGAAGTTGGACCCTTACTTTACACCACATATAAAAATTAGTTCAAAATGAATCAAAGACTTAAATATAAGACACAAAAATATAAAACTTGTAGAAGAAAACATAGGGGAAATCTTCATGATATTGGTTTCAGTAACAATTTCTTGGATATAACACCAAAGGTACAGGGAACAAAAGAAAAAATAAATTAGATGCCATAAAAACTAAAAAAAAAAAAATTGTGTGTCAAAGGATTCTATCATGATTATGAAATAGTAATCCACAGAATGGAGGAAAATATTTTCAAAGCATATATAATAAGTGATTAGTTTCTAGAATATATAAAGAATGTCAACAACTCACCAACAGCAAAAGATAAAAACCAACCAACTCCACAGAGTGTACATATCTCAACATAATAAAAGCCATATATGAAAAACCTACAACTAGCATTATACTCAATGGTGAAAAGCTGAAAGCATTCCCCCTAAGATCAGGAACAAGATAAGGATGTCCACTCACCACTTTTATTCAACATAGTTTGGGAAGTCCTAGCTACAGCAATCAGAGAAGAAAAATAAGCGAAGGGAATC
>NW_011379953.1:0-594 GCF_000754665.1 Bison bison bison
CTTCATCCTGCCACAGTTCCAGAGGCTGGTTAGGGGAGCCTGGGAAATTCTGAGTAGTCCCCAAAGGCCCCTGAATGGTCAGTGCTCAGGGAGTACTCAGTTCACCGCAGGAAGCGTCCAAAGACCATTAACCCCGTCGCCCCAAACCGTGGTGTTTTCCACACACCCCTTCTGATTCATCTGCATTTGTTCCCTGACTCATTGGGTCTGTGTTGTCCTTAATAGCATCCAGCAACAATGATGAAATACCAGCCTCTTTATTTTTTCATTATGTTCCCACAGGTCAGGAGATTCCCACTTGGACCACAGCACTCCAGGGGTAGTACCAGAACAGGCTCTCCCTGTTACCTCTCTCTCTCTCTCTCTCACACACACCTGTTCACACAAACATACACACATGTTCACACACACACACACACACATAGACATACAAGTATACATGCACACACACGCTGTCTCTGGTGACTCTTCATGGCCTCCACATAAAGCCCAAACTGTTTACTTGAGTTACGAAGGGCTCTGAGGAACTTCCTGGTGTCCAGCTTCATCTCTGGCCACTGTCCTTCTCACGTCCAGGCAGGCTGAGCTTCCTTC
>NW_011379954.1:0-724 GCF_000754665.1 Bison bison bison
TGAGTTTGGGTGAACTCCTGGAGTTGGTGATGGACAGGGAGGTCTGGCATGCTGTGGTTAATGGGGTCGTAAAAATGCAGACACGACTGAGCAACTGAACTGAACTGAATACTTAAAATGAACCCACAATTTAGTAGCCATTGTTACTACTTAATAACATTTGTACTTTCTACTTGATTGATGTCTGTTCAAAGACAGAGAATTATGAATAGAAAATTTATTGAAGGGTACCCCCTGTACCATCTAAGAATCCCAAAAAAGGAAGAAAATCAAAACAGTAATTTAGATAGAAAAGAACAGTCATACAGAAACAAATAAATAGAAATTATATAAATTAAAAAAAAATGATATATATTTACTAGGTGAAAGTTTCAAGAAAGCAGTACCTTCTGTAGTTCAATGTGAATTACTTATTGCTGTATATTGTCTTTTCTATAATAACTTTTCACTGTTTAGGTAAAAATAAATTTTTGTTTACTATTTAGGTAAAGTTGAATATTATAAATAGGGTGATAGCCAACATGAGATTTTTCATTTAAACTACAAATTAGAAGATTAAGTATTAAGCCTAATTAAATTATACTACAAAGCTATAGTAGTCAAAGCACAGTGGTAATGGCACAAACACAGGCACATAGATCATTGGAACAGACTAGGGAGCCAAGAAATAAACCCAAACACATAATCAATTAATCTACAACAAAGGAAGAAATAATATACAATG
>NW_011379955.1:0-815 GCF_000754665.1 Bison bison bison
TTCTCCAGCCAACCTGTATAAAACAACCCCCTTTCTCTATTCCACCAGTCGCTAGTTCACTTTTTTCCATGCTATTATCATATTTGACATACAACATATAAGAATCCCTAACTCTCCAAATCCTGTACATCTAGGAGTTAATAGAACACAGATGGAATTTAGGAAAAGTATACCTAATACCAAGCCCTGAAAAATACCTCAATATTTAGAGACTGATAAGGCCAAAAGGACTACAGAATGGAAAGTAAACCCACAGAACTAATATGTACCAAGAAACAAAGGCATTTCAGGAGACAGTGGCCTTCTAAAGCAAATACTGACAAATGAGAATAGAAAAATATTACTTAAATTTAGCAACATAAAGACTACTGATAAGAACCTTTTTAGTGATATAGTATATAGTGATATATAGTGATATAGTGATATAGGCTAGAACCTATACTGAAGTGAGTTCATGAGTATGTAAGAAGAAAGCAAAAAAACAGGAAGGATACAGGGAAAAGGTGAGTTTTAAAGATGAAATACTAGAGCATATTTATAGCATAATAAAACTAACCTGATAGAGAATGAAAGATTAATGATGCATGAAACAGGATAACCAAAGCAATAAAATCCTTAAGAAAGTAAGGAGGGAAGCAAGATTCAGATCATAAATGAAGGCAATGGCCCAAAGTAACAAAAGAGAAAAAGATCCTGTTATAGGCGTTTGCCCTAGTTGACCCCTCTGTCTGGAATGTTCTTTGAACCTATCATGTATGTATCTCTTTCACTACTAAAATCTAAACTCTAAAACAGAATAGTGTTTTGGTACATAA
>NW_011379956.1:0-805 GCF_000754665.1 Bison bison bison
GAAGTTGGTGATGGACAGGGAACCCTGGTGTATTGCAGTCCATGGGATCACAAAGAGTCAGACACAACTGAGCGAGTGAACTGAACTGAAAAACATTAAGAATTTGAGAATACCAAGATGTTACTTGGAGCTGTTCAATGACAGCATTCCTCAACATTATCTTAACAAAATAAATTATTTTTAAAGAATATCATATACATTCTTACTTAATTTTCATTACAACTTTGTGAAGTAAGTAAGTAGCCTTGGTAATATTATTACCATTTCATAGACAAGAAAAAACCTGAGTCTCAGAGAAATTACAAATATATTAGAAGTAGGTAAACGGAGGCACATAGTAAAGAGAGAGAATTTATTGTTTTTTATTTTAAATTGAATTCAAGTTTATCAAATAAATTAAGGATAATTTATTAAATATTTAAAAGCATTTTTTAAGTTTTCCTTTCAATGGCACTTTTCCAAAGTATAAGTATGTTTTAACTGTCTCTGTATACAAAACATTCAGTCTTCATAGTTTCTCAAAAGCATTCACTGCAAAGTAAGATGAAGTTCCAGGCAAATGTGTGATTTGAACATTTCCCTTCTATAATATGGTGAGAGCATTTAAAACAGTCTGTGCTGAGATAAAATTATCATAAAAATTAAGAATAATTATTATTAAAACTCCATTTCTGAAAAATTATAAATAGGAAAATAATAGATGTGACTTTATTGTTATTACTGTGTATAAATGTGAATTTTTGCAATTGGCAATAGGGAATAGTACATGTGCATAATATATAATACCTTTTACAATTAAAAAAAA
>NW_011379957.1:0-575 GCF_000754665.1 Bison bison bison
ATGGACTGCAGCATGCCAGGCTTCCTTGTCCATCACCAACTCCCAGAGCTTGCTCAAAAAAAAAAATAATATTATAGAACATTTTTTATGAGCTCACTGTCAAGTCAGATTTTAAAGCAATACCCAGGAAGTCCTAAATATTAGGAGAGAGTTGGTAGACTGAGGACATTACATTTCAGAACTACTCCTCACCCAGCATATCTGTAACGGAGCAGAACTCGATGGTCCTTGCCCCCACCATGCCGTCTGCCTGCCTTTTTGTCTGTGGGAAAACTTTAGCCGAAGAAAAAATTTAATCAGGGAAATGTAGACAGCAGAAACAAAGGAAAACAGTCAAAGGCGACCAAATAATCATAGTGTACTCACTCAGGCTATGGTTTTTCCAGTAGTCATGTATGCATGTGAGAGTTGGACTATAAAGAAAGCTGAGCACCAAAGAATTGATGCTTTTGAACTGTGGTATTGGAGAAGACTCTTGAGAGTCCCCTGGACTGCAAGGAGATCCAACCAGTCCATCCTAAAGGAGATCAGTCCTGAATATTCATTGGAAGGACTGATGCTGAAGCTGAAACTCC
>NW_011379958.1:0-632 GCF_000754665.1 Bison bison bison
GTGCTTTTTGCGGCCACGGAAAGAACAAGAAGGCTTTTTGACCAGTAATAATGACTTATGCATTGAAATCGAATACACCCTATGAGGTCTGTGTCTCTGGCTAGAAAAGCCTACTATAGGTTGGGTAGGCAATGAGCTGGAGATGAGATCTTAGGACCGTAATATTAGGTCAGTCTATAGGGCATTTTGGACTCTAATCAATTGATTTATTCATTGGGTCTTCATCCTAAGTTTTCCTTGCTTGGTTCTTAAGAAACATTTTTCTTTCTGAAGTAGTTCATCATGAACTCCTACTTCTTCAGCTTCCATAAAGTAGGAGCACCACATACGCAGGCTCTCTTCTGTTTGTTTCTAAGAGATTAATTACTGAAAACTTCCAATGTGAAAAGGCAAAACATAAACTGAGATTTTACTGTATACCTGGTGCTTTGGAGATTCTATCTGTGGGATCCTCCTGCACACTCAGAGGTGAATGCTACTGTTCTCATTTATTTTTCAGATGAGAAAGTGCCTACACAGGCAAAGGGGTTCCATGACTTACAGAGATCCTGTGTCCGCTGAGTGCTGAGACCAGGACTCAGCCCAGACCGCCCGACTCCACAGTTCATGTTCCCACACCCCCAGTTCACAGC
>NW_011379959.1:0-559 GCF_000754665.1 Bison bison bison
TGTGTGTGTGTGTATGTGTGTGTGTGTGGTGTTCTCAGCCCTGTGCCCTGGGGACCATGCAACTATTTTCTGTGTGAGAGCGTGTGTTTCTGTGTGTGCTGTTCTCAGGCTGCTGCCCTGGGGACTGTGAAACCCGTTTATGTATGTGTGTGTGTGTGTGTGTTCTATTCTCAGCCCTGTTCCCTCGTGACTCTGAAACCTGTTTGTGTTCGTGTGTGTGTGTGTGTGTGTGCCATTCTCAGCCCTGGGCCCTGGTGACTGTGAAAACCGGTTGCTGTGTGTGTGTGTGCTCTTCTAAGTCCTGTGCCCTTGTGACTGTGCGCCTGGTTAGTGTCTGTGTGTTTGTGTGCGTGCGGTACTCAGCTCTGTGCCCTGGCTACTGTGCACCCAGTTGTGTGTGTGTGTCTCTGGGTGTGTGTGTGCTGTTCGCAGCTCTGTGCCCTGACAACTGTGCACCTGGTTTGTGTCTGTGTGTTTGTGTGTGTGCCGTTCTCATCTCTGTGACCTTGCTACTGTGCAACCAGTTTGTGTGTGTGTGTGTGTGTGTGTGCTCTTCTCA
>NW_011379960.1:0-507 GCF_000754665.1 Bison bison bison
AACAAGACAAGGCCAGAATAGAGATTAGATAATATTCTAGACTATTCTAACTATTATTATGCTTCTGTTGTGAGTTTCAGTTTTGAGAAAGCAAGGGAATTACAGAAAAACATCTACTTCTGTTTCATTGACTATGCTAAAGCCTTTGACTGTGGGGATAACAACAAACTGTGGGAAATTCTTAAAGAGATGCACATAGCAGACCAGTTTACCTATCTCCTGAGAAACCTATATGCAGGTAAAGAAGCAACAGTTAGAATTGGACATGGAAAAACTGACTGGTCCCAACTGGGAAAGGAGTATGACATGGCTGTATATTGTCTGTGTGCTTATTTAACTTATATCCAGAATACATCATGTGAAATGCCAGACTGGATGAATCACAAGCTGGAATCAAGATTGCTGGGAGAAATGACGATTATATTTGAGAAATAACACCTCAGATACACAGATGATACCACTCTAATGGCAGAAAATGAAGAGAAACTAAAGAGCCTCCTGATGAAG
>NW_011379961.1:0-528 GCF_000754665.1 Bison bison bison
ATCACCTAGCTTTGACCTCATTTTAACTTTACTAATTACATTATGTAATTAGTATAATTACATACTAATTACATACATACACTATGTAATTAGTATAATGCAGTGCATTATAACTTTATTAATTATGTATTTACTTTACTAAATACATCCATATTTCCAAATAATGTCACTTTCTGAGGTCCTGAAGGTTAAAATCAACATCTCTAGTGTGGGGAGCAGAATTTAGTCTATGATAGAGGTTAAAATGTTGAATTCACCTTTTGCTTCCAACAGGTCAGAAAAATCCAGCACTATCTCTTACTAACCAGAGATAGATTTCTTAACTCATTCCTTTAGCTATTCATTTATTCATTCATCCTTCCATTGATGTAATAACCATTCATAGAACACCTGCAATGCACGAAGGCTTATCTGGGGATTATAGACTGAAAGGACCCTACCATTGATGAACTCAGATCTCATAAAAGGAGAGACAAGTTAACAAATACTTAAAAAATACTCTGTGGTTTGTGCTGCTGTAGAGATTAA
>NW_011379962.1:0-529 GCF_000754665.1 Bison bison bison
TATAAAACCATACCCTATTCCTTAGAAGTTCAAAAATTTCTAGTAAAAATATGAAAACATGCATAAAAATAATGCATACCAACCTCAGATAATGTAACTTCTGAAAATAAAGGGAACAGAAAGGAGCCTGGGATCATGGAAGGGTACGAAGTTCTCTACAGCACATTTTATTTCCTACAGTAAAAATACATATGTAAAGCAAATACAGTAAAATGCTAACATTGGTTAAATCCTGAGGTGGGTATGTGATTTAGCCCTTGTGATTTGTGGCCTCCACAAGTTTGAGCAATGGGGAGGCCCTGAGCTGAATGAATGTCATCACAGGCATGGAACCTTCAAACTTCTGGGTGTGTAGTGAAATGAGACAGAAGTGTGATTGAGGGCCCCACCAGGTGCTTATCTTGGTGGGGCTAGTGTACTTCAAGTCCTAATCTTGAGTCTGTACATCAAGAAATGTGATTTTCCTCAGTTTACCCCGAGATCCGAGCTTCCCAAGTGGTGCTAGTGGTAAAGAAACCTGCTGCCAATG
>NW_011379963.1:0-733 GCF_000754665.1 Bison bison bison
TTTAGAGTGAAATGATGACAGTATTCTAAGAAATGGGTTTTATAATTCTGGAATAAGGAAAGTTTAACTAATTAAAATTTAGAATGCAGGACAAACACACACAAACACATACACAACCAAAAAAAAAAAATGTGTAAAAATAAATGATTCTAGATGCTAAAAAGTAGCAAGCCCCATAAGTATCAAATATAAATACTATAATGGAAAAAAATTGTTACAACTGATTTCTGGTAAAGTGGTCTTGGCTCCTTCTTTAATACAGAGGAAAAGTCTAAAATATAAATTTTAAAAATGGGTAAAACAGATGAATTAACAATTCACAGAAGAAAATTATTACTGGAGGAGGAGCCAAGATGGCAGAGGAGTAGGACGGGGAGAACACTTTCTCCGCCACAAATTCATCAAAAGAACATTTAAACATCAAGTAAATTCCACAAAAAAACTTCTGAATGCCGGCAGAGGACATCAGGCACCCAGAAAAGCAACCCAACTCTTCGAAAGGAGGTAGGAAAAAATATAAAAGACAAAAAAAGGGACAAAAGAGGGAGGGACGGAGTTCCGTCCCGGGAAGGGAGTATTAAAAAGAGAGAAGTTTCCAAACACCAGGAAACCTTCTCACTGCCGAATCTGTGCCGAGCTTTGGAAGCACAGAGGGCAATGTAACAGGGAGAAAAAATAAACAATTAAAACTCGCAGATTGCGAGCCCTACGGTAACTCCACCAGCGGAGAAGC
>NW_011379964.1:0-862 GCF_000754665.1 Bison bison bison
CCTTTATATAGGTATTAATCCCAAGAACACTTCATAAATACCTTGCAACACTAAACTCCCTCTAAGAGTTTGCTTCCTTAGGAATCAACCTGTGACATGGTGTCTGTGGACTGAGTCCTTGTGAGGTTGAAGGACTAGTATACTGAGAGTAACTGAGGTGGAAGGATGGGAGGGTGTGGTCACAGGGTGGAATGTCTTGTGATTTCAGAGGTGGAATATTCTAGATGGTGACAAGGACACAGGTGTGGCCAAGAGAGTGAGTGGCTAGAGTGAAATGAAAGGCAGGATCATTGAGGATGTGGAAGTCACCAAGAATTCACTAAGTCAATAAGTATTTTATTGAGGATCTACTGTATTAGCTATTCATTTGTGTGCAATAAATTACTCCCAAATCTAGAGACTTAAAACAACAAACATTTCTTATCTCACATTATCTGTGAATCAGGAATCTGATTTGTCTCCATGGCTTCAGACAGTAAAGTCTGCCTGGAATGTAAGAGACCCAGGTTCAATCCTGGGTCAGGAAGATCCCCTGGAGAAGGAAATGGCAACCCACTCCAGTATTTTTGCCTGGAGAAGCCCATGGACAGAGGAGCCTGGCAGGCTACCATCCATGGGGTCACAGAGTTGGACATGACTGAGTGACTAACACTTTCACTTCACTTCATCTAATTTGAGATAGAAAGAGACACTACAAATTCTGAGAATTCTGAGGTGAGTGTGAGCAAGATAAGCTGCTTTTTGAAATTAATCTAGGCTTTAGGCTTCAGCCTTTGAAATTCCAGTTGGTTATTAGTCACAAATCTTCAACTTTAAATCTGCTTCCCTCCAGATGACTCAACTAGGGCAATCTGCCTGGGAA
>NW_011379965.1:0-712 GCF_000754665.1 Bison bison bison
GGTGTGACTCCACCACACACTGACAAGCACAGGTACCCTGGGCAGAGCTGCCCTAGGCAGGTTTTCTTGAGGGACAGCACAATGGGAGACCCAGAGACAAGCAGAGAAAAGATGTTCAAAGATAGAAACACCAGCAATTATCTCAGCACAAACATGAGGTGTGGCTAGAGTAGTCTGACATCTGTGCAGTGAGAGTTGCCACAATACAGAAAAACTATGAGCTCAGTCCAAACCCTGAAGTGATGAACACAAATCCCCACACTGAAGGCCTGTCAGAAGGAAAGGAGGACTTCCTTCAAGCAAAAATGGTATTTACCTTGGTACCAGCTTCTTTGGGCTTGCCAGGGGCTCAGTGGTACAGAATCAGACTGGCAATGCAGGAGACACAGGTTCAATCCCTTGGTAGGATGATCCCCTGGAGGAGGGCATGGCGACCCACTCCAGTATTCTTGCCTGGGAAATCCAAAGGACAGAGGAGCCTAGTGGGCTACAGTCCACAGGGTTGCAAAGAATCAGACACAACTGAGCACACACGCATCAGCTGTCTTATTTGACAAGTCATTATATATACACACAAACACACACATGTGTTAGCCTTTTCTGTTACACTTTTTCATACTCAATGCCATGTTTCCTATGAAACAGATTGCTACTTTTCTCTTATCAAGACCTTAGATGCTAGAACATCTTAAAGCTTAAGGATAATAGAATT
>NW_011379966.1:0-602 GCF_000754665.1 Bison bison bison
CGCTGTGGTATTAAACCTGTGCAGTTGTAAGACTGAAGGCACTTGGCATGGAGGGCACTGAACAGGTTGCCTTAGAATCCAGACACAATGGGACAGCAAATGCTGAATTCCTTCTGAGACTGTGGGGACCTAGAACATCCCAAGAGCAGGAGGATTCACAGTATTGACCACAAGACTCATGAAGAGAGCAAAAACAGTCCTACTAGTGATGTGAGGGAATTAAGTAAAACGGAAAGATTTTCGGACTGTTTGAGAATCCAAAAAAATGACTATCGCAAACTAGATAAATGTATCAGAGTCAGTAGGATTCTAAAGTAAATTATGAAATGTAATACAGAAAAGCAGATTTCACTCACACTGTATGTATGTATATGTACATGTGATGGGTCTGTGTATTGTAGCTGTTTAGTTTGGCAACAGCAAGAAAAGTTTAGTAACTTCATAACCTAGCACTCACCCAGAGCCAGACATCCTGGAATGTGAAGTCAAGTGGGACTTAGGAAGCATCACTACGAACAAAGCTAGTGGAGGTGATGGAATTCCAACTGAGCTATTTCAAATTCTAAAAGATGATGCTGTGAAAGTGCTGCACTTAATATGCC
>NW_011379967.1:0-603 GCF_000754665.1 Bison bison bison
TGCAAAATAAGTGATAATGAAATGATATTTTATATTCACATTATTGGCAATATAATAATATTGATAAGTGTATTTAGGAATACAGGACACTTGCTAGTGAAAGCGCAAATTAGTACAAATGCATTAGAAAAGAATTTGTCAAAACTGAAGTTGAAAAGATAACCTGTCCCAAAGAGGCATACATGAGGATATACATCTCAGCATTGTTTATCTTGGAAAAAAAGTGGAAATAACCTAAATTTCCATCAGTTGAGGAATGGATACTATTTATTCACACAGAGGAATATCATATAGCAGTTATAATGTCTGGACATGAGGTTTTACATGTCTGGACATGAGGAATTCTCAACAATTTATCTGTTGAGAAAAATTGTAAAAATACAAAATATGTGCTATGTCATGCTATTTTATCTTATAAATTTTAAACACATGATAAATAGAATATTTGTATAGAGACATGCAACATGACCATTCATGGGAAGGATGAACATTATTTTAGGAAGAGTTATTTCCTCTGGAACAGGAAGGAAGGGTGAGAGATGAACAGTGAAACTTCATAAGTTTCAGTCATGGTTTATTTCCTTCAAAAGAAGAGAGATCTCA
>NW_011379968.1:0-623 GCF_000754665.1 Bison bison bison
GAGGAATACCAGTGACAGTAAAGGTCTGAGTTTGTTAAGACAGCATGCCAACTTTTTTTTTTTTTTTTGAAGATCAAAATCAAATGTAAGTCTCTTTAAGAGACTCAAACTAAATGCCAGTTATATAGAGGATAAAATAGATACATCCTACAGTGTGGTTGCCTGAGACTTAGGAGTTTGACCTCTTATGTTTTCCCCAAAAGAACAGTAAACAGAAACCAGAGCGGCCTGTGAGAAGACACAGTACAGTGTTTAGCCTCCGACCACCAAATTCTGCAAAGCAAATTTCTATTGAGGGAAAGACCCTCCCAGCACTCCACACCTCCCTCTAGCATAGCACCTAACCCTTCTTACTGTCATTACTTATCTACATGTCTGTCTCCCCCTAGAGTGTGAGCTCCTCCAGGGCAGGAACCCTGTTTTTATTCATCTTTGTGTCCCGGTGCCAAGCACAGTGCCTGGCTCATGGTAGGTGCTCACTCCATGTTTGTTGAATGAATATAGCAGTGCTTCTTGGGTTGATCAGCTAATTTCTTTCTGTTTATTTTGTTGGGTTTTTTGTTTGTTTGTTTCTGCCCGGTGTTGTTAATGCTTTTGGTAGCCTGAAGACAAGGATCTTGCAC
>NW_011379969.1:0-519 GCF_000754665.1 Bison bison bison
AACATTTTATAATATGGTTATTAATATAAAGGTCAATCACTTTCATGTTAACAACTATATAAAAATTTCATGATATTTATGAGTGATTAAGTCACACAAAAAGGCACACACTAAAATATAAAAATTCAAGCACTCACCAAATTATCTAACACCATCAGATTATCCTTTGTCCAGAAAACTAATTTCAGTCATTTAGATTCAAATGTTTTAAAGCAAACACACTCTCTTTTTCTCTCTCTCTTTCACACATACACACACACACACACACAGAAATTCATTAAGCACTTATAATATGCTAAGTATTGTGTTGAGTTCTGCAAGTATCAAAAATTGAGAGAGAGAGAGAAATAGAGTTTTGCATGTATCAGGGCTTCCCTGATAGCTCAGTTGGTAAAGAATCCACCTGCAATGCAGGAGACCCTGGTTCAATTCCTAGGTCAGGAAGATCTGCTGGAGAAGGGATAGGCTACCCACTCCAGTATTCTTGGGTTTTCCTTGTGGCTCAGCTGGTAAAGAATC
>NW_011379970.1:0-590 GCF_000754665.1 Bison bison bison
AGTGTGGAAGATTAGAGCTCATGCACATTGTTTTGAGAGGAAGGCCCATGGCTTTCATCAGCCCATGGCCCAACATATTTAGAACTCTTAGCAAAATGGTTGGCCTGGTAAATCAAGAAAAATGATTAAGCCTCTGCCTGTTTTACAAAGGCCTTGGGTTTGATTTTCTGTGATTCGAGAGGCTTTCCAAATGGCTGGATTTTATGAATAAACAGTGGTTGTAAATAGGCTCAGACCTGCCAAATGCTATCCAATATGGCATGCATAGATCATAGGTCCCACAGTCATCAAAAGTTATTTTGATGTCCTACAAAACATGTTGAATGTAGGCACTGATGAGCTGGGGCCGATGAATCTCAGTTGGGCCCCTTCCTCTCCAAGCTCATCAAAATCTGCAGAGCCCTAACAGAACAAGGTAGATACTATATTCTACAACTCAATACCCTGCCATTCAGCTAGTAGTTGTGCTTCTACTTAGAACATCAAATTTCAAAAGGAGAAATAATTTCTAAAAAACAGCAGCTAGTATTTACCAGGGATTTGCTCTATGTTAAGCACTGTATGCAGTGGGTTTTTAAATTTTATATGTC
>NW_011379971.1:0-752 GCF_000754665.1 Bison bison bison
ATAATAGCAGCCAGCATGCCCTGAGTGCTTACTTTGTGTCTGGCATTACTCTAAGCCCTCTACCTGTAGTATCTTATTTAATATTCATAACAATATATTTTGCTGTTAAGGAAACTAACTCAAATAAGCTAAGTGAGCTACCTAAAGATTCATAACTATTAGGTAGCAGAACTTGAACTAAAATCCAGAAGAAGAAGAAAGTATTAAAAATATATACTGTAGAAGCTGATTATCTAAGATTGCCTGGCTGTGTGACCTTACTCAAATTGCCTAACCTTCCTGTGCTTCTGCTTCCTAATACAAATGTTGGGATAATGGTAGCAAATGTGAGCAGGACTCCTGTGGGGCTCCTGAGTGTGAAAGCTTAAATATAAGATATAACATCATAGGCAAAACAGTCTCTGACATAAATTGTACCAATGTTTTCTTAGGTCAGTCTTCCAGGACAATAGAAATAAAAACAAAATTAAACAAATGGGACCTAATCAAATTTATAAGCTTCTGCACAGCAAAGAAAACCACAAGCAAAATGAAAAGACAACCTACAGACTAGGAGGAAGTATGTGTAAATGATGGGACTAATAAGGGCTTAATTTCTAAAATATGAAAACAGCTTATATGACTCAACAATAAGAAAAAAATAAAAATCAAACAACCCAATCAAAAAATGGGCAGAATTTCCTGCTCCTGGTTCAGAAGAATCAATATTGTGAAAATGACTATACAACCAAATGCAATCTTTAGATTCAATG
>NW_011379972.1:0-795 GCF_000754665.1 Bison bison bison
ACAGAATTCAAGCATATACTGCAAGGCCACATTCTGAAAATCTTGAGGGGAAAAATAAAGCTTTGTTTTTGCAATTTGCGGGTCTTGCTAAAAATGTAGATGCCTGGCCACCATTTCCAGGTCTCCTTCAAGACACCCTGCTGCTGCTTTGATCTGCTTTGTGGGCAGCACCATGGACTTCACTTGGTTGGTACTGGTCACTCTGAAGAGAGAAATGTACCTGGGTGTTTATGGCCATGACACATGCCAAGGGCTAGGGAATGACACATCGTACCATGAACTGATTTTGATTCCCCCAAAATCCTATTCGTGAAAAATAAGCTGTAATGAGCCTGTGTTGGTCCAGAAGTCCCCTCTTTTTTGGGGGGGGGTGTTGGGGGCCAGAGTGAGGTACTCCGCCCATGGCAAAGGTCATGAGGAAGGAGGCTCGACATACGCAAAGGCGGGATCGAGCCTCAGGAGTCCCCCTGGAAATCCTCGAGCGTCTACCCCCATAACCAGAGCCTGCCTACTTTACTACTTTGTGCTCTCACCTACACCTCTGACTTTACGGGGGGCTGTCCCCCACCACCTCTTTCGGAGAAGGAGTTAACCTAGAGCTCCAGTCAATAAAAACTCTTGGGCGTGACAAGAGTGTTTTAACCTACAAACTCCTCTGAAGGTTCTCTAGCCTGCCTGACAGGCTCGTCGGGCCACATGTGATTGCTCACAGCCTCCCAACCGTGAGAGGCACAAGGTGCTTTAAACCTTCTAAAAACAGGTTCTTTAGAGAAGTTAGAAAACTATTAGTATAAG
>NW_011379973.1:0-559 GCF_000754665.1 Bison bison bison
TTGCAGAGGAAGGTAAACTTCCAAACTCATTCTATGAGGCCACTATCACCCTAATACCAAAACCTGACAAAGATCCCACAAAAAAAGAAACTATAGGCCAATATCACTGATGAACATAGATGCAAAAATCCTTAACAAAATTCTAGCAATCAGAATCCAACAACACATTAAAAAGATCATACACCATGATCAATATTGACATTTTGCATTTTCTTTGAAAGTGTGTTAAAGAGATAAACAGTACTGACAATGTGTCTTCACATGGTCTAACCTGTGCTCATCTTCATTCTGAAAGTAATCTCATATCAAGGAGATAAACTGAGAAACTGAGGCATGTCCGTCACTGCAGGTTTCAGAGGATTGGTGTCTCGTTACTTCCAGATATTCTACACACATCTAAAGAAACCAATTGTGTATCTATAATATTTAATACAAGCAGGTTTGACCTACGTTTTTCTTTTGCAAGGGTGAGCTTTGTAGTGACAGGTATGACTGCCACCAATTCACAAGAATGATATATAATGCAAGACTCTGTGACATCTCTAAGGATGACCGAGAA
>NW_011379974.1:0-688 GCF_000754665.1 Bison bison bison
CCTTATCTCTGTATTCTGTCCCTTCCCTGATTTGCAACCGTTTGAAAGGCTTCCATGTCCTGGAGACCCACAGGGTCCTGCCTGGTTTAAATAGTATCAGAATTAAGTTGAATTGTAGGGCACCCAGCTAGTGTCAGAGAATTGCTGGGTGTGGGAGGAAGAAACAACACATCAGAATTGGCACCAAAATTGGCCTTAATATTGCATGATTAATAAGTGTCAGGGCTAGGATGTGAACCCAAGAAATCTGTTAATACTGCCTTTCTATACAAGAATGGTAGAAGTGTAATTCATGGGAAAAGTTATGTAATACAAATGGAAAATTACATTGAAATTTACAGAATGTATGAAGTTACTCAGTAGTAAAATTAAATATATTGGCTTTAATTTTAGCAGAAAATATTCATAAGATATAATGTTATGCAGGGGAAGGCCCTATAAGAAATGGTAGTTTAGAAAAGGTCAATTGGGAAGGAAATTTGGTTTTATTCAGCACTACCTCTCCTACCAAAAGTTTATGTACAAACATACATGCTTGCATATTTTATTTCTATGATCCTTATAACAAAAGTATGTGGCAGCTGCTGCTATTCTAATGTATATATATGAGGTGTGGGTGTGTGTTCAGTCACTCAGTCATGTCTGACTCTTTGCAGCCCCATGGACTGTAGCCCACCAGGTTCCTCTG
>NW_011379975.1:0-877 GCF_000754665.1 Bison bison bison
TGTCAATAATGACATTAAATGTAAATGATCTAAATGTTATAATTAAAGGAAAGAGACTTTCATTCTGAATTAAACATCAAGGGCAATCATATGCTATCTCTGAGTAAAGCACTATAAAATACAGTTGAAGTAAAAGAGTAGAAGAAATTATACTAGACAAATATGAATCACAAGGAACTGGAAGTGATTTTATCAGTAAAGGACAAAATAAACTTCAACACAGGAACATTTCCAGGGAGAAAGAGGAATAATTCATAATGTTAAAGGTGTCAGTTCATTAAGAAGACATAACAGATAATTCTAAGTAAGGTAGGCACTAAATAACAACACTTAAAAATATATACAGCAAAATTGACAACTGAAAATAAAATAGAAAAATCCACAGTTATATTTGGATGTCTCAGCACTCCCCTCTTAGTAATTGATAGAACAAGTGGATGGAAAAATCAGAAAGAGAGAGATGACTGGATAATGCTGTCAACCGCTTTGGCCTAGTTGACAGCTCTGGAACACTTCACCCACCAATAACTAAGCAGATATTCTTCTCAGGTACACAGACAATATTCAGCAACTGTGTGTGGCACCATAAAAAGTCTCTGTTTTAGAGGAAATGAAAATACAAGTATGTTCTCTGATCACAATGGAATTAAATCAATAACTGATATCTGGGGGAAATCCCTAATAGAAATTAAATAACATATTTCTAAATGCATGGGTTAATAAAGACACAAAGCAAATTAGAATGTAACTTTAGGTGAATGAAAATGTGTCTAAATCTGTCAGGTGGAGTGCTCAAAGATCTGTTCTTGAAGGGCTAGTGTTAGAAAAGCAGAAAAAACTAAAACTAATTATGTAAGCTGCTACTATAAAAAAATTG
>NW_011379976.1:0-699 GCF_000754665.1 Bison bison bison
CTGATTCTTCTGCAACCCCACGGACTGTAACCCACCAGGCTCCTGTGTCCATGGGATTCTCCAGGCAAGAATACTGGAGTAGGTTGCCATTTCCTTCTCCAAGGGATCTTCCAGACCAGGGATCGAACCAGTTTCCTGTCTCCTGCATTTGCAGGTGGATTCTTTACCACTGAGCCAGCTGTTAAGCCCAAAGCTTGTTTAATTTAGTTAATCCATTTTATAACACTGGTGGGGACTGACAATATTGGGCTGGCATTTCAGTCCCCTGACACATTCTGTTTATTATCACTGTTAGTAATATTATTGCTGGGCAAAACTTGACTCATCTGTGTTCCCAAGAGTACCCTCTCCCTCTTTTGTCCTCTCTTCATATTTCATCTGCTCATTTGATTCAGTGTTTCGTGGAAGATTTCATTTGTCTTTTCCAAAACAGAGAAACACATTCTACCCTAGCAAAAGTCTCATAAGCCTTTCAGGAACATTTTCCTTTATTTTCTTCTACCAATGCTATACTGAATTCACACTGATATCTGACAACGATTTTCTGTAATGCCTCCCTCTCCTAAGTGTTGATATCTGATTTCTTAACAGTGAACTGTTTATTCTTTTGATATTAATCACTGTTCTAGAAAGAAAATGTAGCTACACATGCTGACTGTGATATGCAGAGGAATATCACATTTTTTGCTATCATCATTA
>NW_011379977.1:0-568 GCF_000754665.1 Bison bison bison
ATCAGAGTAATTAAATGTCTTTGCCTAGGAAATCATGACTAGGAAGTATTAGAATTGAGGGTTTATCTAATTCTTTTTTTTTTCTCTAATTTTATTTTATTTTTAAACTTTACATAATTGTATTAGTTTTGCCAAATATCAAAATGAATCCGCCACAGGTATACATGTGTTCCCCATCCCGAACCCTCCTCCCTCCTCCCTTACTAAAAAAATAATTTATCTTTCCATCACAATTTCTAATGTGTCTTATCTCTTTAGCAATATTTTTTCAGAAAATACTTCATCATAGACATGTATTTCTTAAGGGACTTATAACAAAATTATCTTTTCCCACATATAATCTTGAAAGATGACCATCAGAAACCATTTTTGATACTGAATAAAGTTTGGGGGTTATTATAAAATACTTCTTTTGAAATTTATTACTCAAGTATTTTGGGAAAAAATTCTATCAACAAAGTAGACATATTTAGTGGGTGGTAAAGAATTAACTATGAAAACTGGCAAAGCCTCATTTTAGTTGTCTTTCCTGGTGGCTTAGTGGCAAAGAATCTGCCTGCAATGTAGG
>NW_011379978.1:0-556 GCF_000754665.1 Bison bison bison
GGAGGAGCCTGAATTTAAGGGAGCTGGTGCTGTGTTTCTACCCTGTGACCTGAGTGGGTATTTGCATACGGGAGGGACCTCTGTATAAAAAGCAGAAAGCAGTGAACAGAGGTCCTGTCTATGAGGCTCCCCCTGTGAGGGGTGCTGACTGTGTCCTCAGAGAACTCAGCCCTTCCTGGGATCCCCCTCCCTATACCAGGAAGACTTTGAGGAATGAAATGATGAAGAAGGGCTGGTCAGGAAAAAAATGTTCCAGGGAAAATGGCAGATTTGGGGAAGAGACTTTAATCCCACGAATGTGTTTTCTGTTACTCAACAAATGCCCACCACACATTCAGGTACCAGCCATTTGTTACACACAAACTCTTATTTTTTATTTTCTTCTCTAATTAGCTGATGTTTACTTACTCCACATGCAAACATCAGAGAAAAATATACATGTAATAATCACACTGAATTCAAATGGAGTTGAGTACAATTTAATGTCTATCGGAATTACTAAAGCATTTATATTTCCCTTGGCTTTCTTGACTGTTTTTTCATCTGAACAGCTTAA
>NW_011379979.1:0-524 GCF_000754665.1 Bison bison bison
CTTGCTGATTGTGTAATCATCTGTCTGGATAGGTAATATTTCAGTGTCACAGCACTCGTCTAGAAGAGTGTTTCTCTTTCTGAGGATGGACCCTCCTTTCTCACCTGGAGCAGCTCCATGTCTGGCTTGTGGCACATCTCAGTCAGCTCTTTGTACATTTCTTTCAGACTTTCTCTGTACTAAGACATTCTGAACACACTCTCCTTGAGTTCTTCACAAATCTCTTTGGCTTCTTGCTCCAGGGCCTCCAGATGCAGTTGCTCCTCCTCCCGGAGCAACAGAAGCATCCTCTGATATTCAAGCTTTATCATCACCTTCCTTAAGGCCACATAGTCCTGCAGAGATAGTGGATCCAAAGCATTACGTATGTTCACATTCAAAAGAAAACTCCAAATATTATTTCCTTAGTGTCATCAAGGAAGTTCCTGACAAACTGCCACATGCATTCAAAGAGTCTTGAATATTTTCAGGTCCTTATTGCCCATGCTTTCTCTGAATTCCTAATCTCTTTGCCTGTTTAAATC
>NW_011379980.1:0-576 GCF_000754665.1 Bison bison bison
ATACAATTATGTAAAGTTTAAAAATAAAATAAAATTAATTAAAAAAAAAAAACTTAAGAAAATGTGATTTAATATGTCTCTCCCATTAGTAAAAACATACATTTCTAACATATTTAAGGTAATAAATTTCTAACATTTTTAAGATATTACCTTTAAAAAGCTCTCTAGTTCATGTTCTCATCATCGTAACTTCCCCCATCCCTGCTTCTCTTCGACATTTGAGTTTTCTAACATTGCCACATGTGTAAGCCTACTCCAATCTTATGTTCTAACCCTGCTCTGCTCTCAAGTCATATCCACAGAGCATCTGCGTGCTTGAATAATTAATGTGTTTTCATGATATTTGAAGCTTTGTCTATTTAAATAAAACAAAGATATGAGACTAAAAAAAATAAATAAATAAATAAATAAAGCAAATCAGACCTGAATATTCACTGCAAAGACTGATGCCGAAGCTCCAATACTTTGGCCACCTGATGCGAAGAACTGACTCATTGGAAAAGAACCTGATGCTGGGGAAGACTGAGGGCAGGAGGAGAAGGGGACAACAGAGGATGAGATGGTTGGATGGCATCA
>NW_011379980.1:4878-5184 GCF_000754665.1 Bison bison bison
CCCACGACCGGAGGATCCACCCTCTCCCGGGACCTCTGTGTCACTGCACAAGCCTTGTCCATGCGGCCCCAGCAGGCAGGGTGAGTCCTGTGCGGAGCCTCCCAGCTCGCTGGCTTCGCTGCCCGCATCAGGGCCTTGTATGTCCACTGAATGAGTGGATGAGGGCCCCTCACAATGACGGTGATGGTGACGAGGAGGAGGAAGTGAAGCAGGCTGAGATCCAAGTGTCAGTCCCTGATTCAGCCATCTGTGTGTATGAACTCATTTAACCTCATGACAAGATTGTGTGTTGGGGTTGGGGGGTAG
>NW_011379981.1:0-589 GCF_000754665.1 Bison bison bison
TTGTATGCTAATGAGGCTGTGGAAACCCCAGGAAAAGCTTTCCTGCTGCCCTTTTAACCACAAACTTCTCCTTGGCAGTCAGTTCAGCTGGTGGGCAGGGGTGTGGCAAGGGGCACAGACTTGCCTGTTTCCCCTGGCAGGGGCACAGACTTCTTGCGGAACCTTAGCTTACCCACTCCCCAGCCCCACCGTCGCCCTTCCAGGGCTTTGAAACTGCCCACTGTTTTCCTGTGCAGAAGGAAATGGCACCCCACTCCAGTACTCTTGCCTGGAAAATTCCATGGATGGAGGATCCTGGTGGGCTACACTTCATGGGGTTGCAGAGAGTCAGACATGAAACGGAGACTTCACTTTCTTTATTTCTATACTTCCTTTTGGCCTTGAAGAAGCACAAGCTGGAATCAAGATTGCAGGGAAAAATATCAATAACCTCAAATATGCAGATGACACCACCCTTAGGGCAGAAAGTTAAGAGGAATTAAAAAGCCTCTTGATGAAAGTGAACGAGGAGAGTGAAAATGTTGTCTTAAAGCTCAACATTCAGAAAACTAAGATCATGGCATCCGGTCCCATCACTTCATGGAAGATA
>NW_011379982.1:0-711 GCF_000754665.1 Bison bison bison
AAATTTCCAAATCAGCAAGTTCTGTCTTCTTTTTTAATATTCTTTCTCTTAAACATTTTTTAAAATTTCCCTTCATATTTTACTATAGGCAGCAATAAACCAGGAAGCACTTTTGGCTGTTTGGCTGGAAATCTCCTTAGCTAGATATCTCAATTAATTAGGTAGAGTTTCTCCTTCCAGATCATTAGGTACATTTTCTTTTCATAAACTGCAGGTGTAGTGGACTTTCCTCTGCACACTCCCCAGGCTCTTTCCTCTTGCCTCTCCTTTCTGCCAGGCATCCTGGGTGCACCACTGTGATTCCACTTAGAACATGTTTGCTCAGTGAGATAACGGGATTGATTCCCTGGCTTCAGTGCTTCTGCTGGCCAGCGTCTATGTACCTTTCCCTAAGACCTTCGTGTTTTCGCTATCCAACTTCCATCACCTGGCTAGGTCAATTCCGACAGATCATACTCACAATCGTAGTGGCAGGGACTTCTATGAGCACGTGTGCACACACATGCATGTATACACAGTAACATCCCTGAGAGGAAACTTGCACATATGCAGAACTACAAGCTTTCTTCTCCAGGAACATGAATTTTGGTAAGCACCCAACTTTCTTTATCCTGGTTGTTTTCTTTCACTTGCTCAATAATCATGTCATGTTGCACTTCTAACTCTGTGCTGCTACTCCTGCTAAGTCACTTCAGTCATGTCCGACCCCGT
>NW_011379983.1:0-664 GCF_000754665.1 Bison bison bison
CATATAGAATTCCAGGTTGATGATCATAGTCACTTAGAATTTCAAAGACTTTATTGTCATCCAGTTTCTAGTGTCGCAGTGAAGAGTTCTAAACCATGCCGATTCTGTATCCTTTTTTTTCTTTTGTAAGCTATTTTGTTTTCTCTCTGGATATTTATAGACTCTCTTTTTGTTCTTAATGTTTTAAATTACACAATGGCGTGTTTTGGTGGAGCTCGTTATCAGCACTGGGGTTACCCAATGGCTCAATGGTAAAGAATCTGCCTGCCAGTACAGTAGCCACAGGAGACACAGGTTCAATCCTTGGGATGGGAAGATCCCCTGGGGAAGAAAATGGCAACTCCTTCCAGTATTCTTGCATAGGAAAACCCAGGGATAGAAGAACCTGGAAAGCTACAATCCATGGGGTTGCAAAGAGTTGGACATGACTTAACAGCTAAAAAACAGTTATCAATACTGTTCTGGGTTCTTATTGGGACCTTTCGATTTTATAAAATTATCTTGAATTATTTATGATCTCTTCCACTTGATTTTCTCTGTTCTTCTGTAAGTGTTGCTTTTCAAATGTTGAAACTTCTGGATCAATTTTATAATTATGTTTTCTTTTTTCCCTTTATTCTATTTCTTTTATCTTTTTATATACTTTCTGTTTTTTTCCCCTCTC
>NW_011379984.1:0-804 GCF_000754665.1 Bison bison bison
AAATGGAGCCATGGGGGTGAGCTCCAGGACACCAGCAGAAGGATGGCCCAGTCAGCAGACAGACTGAGGCAAAATATTAAATAGTTGTAAATTCTGATGTATTTTTTAAGACTAAATAAGCCAGGCATGTTTGAGGTCCAGCTGATAATCCAGAGCAAGCAGAAGATGAGATCAGAAAGAACAGTGGTGGTGAGCAAAGTATTGAACATGCTTAGAGATTATTGGACTTGGACTTGGACTCTGAGATACAAAGCCATTCAAGATTCATGCAGAGGAATGACACGATCTGCCTTGAGTTTTAAAATGATCATTTTAATGAATAGCTACAATATGACATTATATGCAGATATAAGATATAATGTGACATTGCTCTGTTCATCAGTTCACTGAAGATCAGTTGGCCTATGGATAGAAAAAGTTGGGATTTAGCAGTCCAGTTGACAGCTAAATTGGATAACTTGACTCCCAATATAGAACTGTTGGCTTCAGTTTTTGTGTACATTTCTATTAAAATTTTGCTTCTCCAAGCCTCTAAGTTACTTTTCACAGTTCCTGCCTGAGTTCATGATTTCCCACATCATCCAAATTAGAGCCTGGGTCAAGTAAAAAGTTGTAAAAACACATATTTCTATGCAAAAGTAATTTTTTTCTAGATTTCAGAGTTGTATTCTATAACTATAACCAAATTAAATATTTTTTACAAATCAGAATTTTTTTTCAGTAACTTTCATAAAATCTTTATTGCTAAAATCTATCAAAATACAATTAACCAGTGAAGTTGCTCAGTCATGTCCGACTCTTTGC
>NW_011379985.1:0-639 GCF_000754665.1 Bison bison bison
AACTGATAATTCATTAGCATTTTTGAACATGCCCCCACTTTGCTGCGTGGTAATTATTGAGTAGCTATGGAGCAACTCAGAAATATAGTGACAAGACAGACTGCCCCATCCATCAAATTCCAACGGTTATAATCATCTAATGAATGCTACATGAATCAAACAGTGGAAAATAATAATAATATCTTTCCTCCCCCTGCTGAGTCTTTCAGCAAGGTTTCCAGAGCAAACAGATTTAGTGAAAAGTTTGGCTCCCTCTAGGGTGCAAGGCCACAGTTATCTAACAGCTATAGGACAACGGTACTTCTGAGACACAAGGCAGAAAGTGGGATAGTTGGCCCTTTAGCCTAAGAGAAAGTAATCCTTCACTTGGATTCTAGTAGGATGGTGAGAAATTAAGCGCAGACATGGCTTTTATGTAAGGCTTGGAGTTGTCAGGATTCTGAAACAAGTAGCTTTCTCTCGAGGGCTGGCATCAGGGAGACATCCCCAGAAGCCTGAGAGCCAGTCCGTCTAGCACTAAAATGGAGAACCCACTCAGAGTGGTAGCAGGTGAAAACTGCACAACTCTTGGCACAAATGACTTCATCTACCTCCACACTAAGAGACTTGAACAACTCTAGTCTATCAGCTTGAGGTTGT
>NW_011379986.1:0-769 GCF_000754665.1 Bison bison bison
GAACTGATGCTTTTGAACTGTGGTGTTGAGGAGACTCTTGAGAGCCCTTGGACTGCAAGGAGATCCAACCAGTCCATCCTAAAGGAGATCAGCCCTGGGATTTCTTTGGAAGGAATGATGCTAAAGCTGAAACTCCAGTACTTTGGCCACCTCATGTGAAGAGTTGACTCATTGGAAAAGACTCTGATGCTGGGAGGGATTGGGGGCAGGAGGAGAAGGGGACGACAGAGGATGAGATGGCTGAATGGCATCATTGACTCAATGGACGTGAGTTTGAGTGAACTCCGGGAGTTGATGATGGACAGGGAGGCCTGGCGTGCTGCGATTCATGGGGTCGCAAAGAGTCGGACACGACTGAGCGACTAAACTGAGCTGAACACACTAACGATGACAAATAGATGGGGAAACAATGGAAACAGTGAGGGATTTTATTTTGGGGGGCTCCAAAAATCACTGCAGATGGTGATTAAAGCCATGAAATTAAAAGACGCTTGCTCCTTTAAAGAAAAGCTATGACCAACTTAGACAGCACATTAAAAAGCAGAGGTATTACTTTGCTGACAAAGGTCCATGCAGTCAAAGCTATGGCTTTTCTAGGAGTCGTGTATGGATGTGAGAGTTGGACTATAAAGAAAGCTGAGCCCCAGAGAATTGACGATTTTGAATTGTGGTGTTGGAGAAGACTCTTCAGAGTCCCTTAGACTGCAAGGAGATCCAACCAGTCCATCCTAAAGGAAATCATTCCTGAATATTCATTGGAAGGACTGAT
>NW_011379987.1:0-600 GCF_000754665.1 Bison bison bison
AGTACAAAATGAAGCAGGGCAAATACTAACAGAAGTCTGCCAAGAGAACACACTGGTCATAGTAAACACCCTTTTTCAACAACAAAAGAGATGACCTTATACATGGACGTCACCAAATGGTCAATACTGAAATCAGATTGATTACATTCTTTGTAGTCAAAGATAGAGAATCTGTATACAGTCAGCAAAAATAAGACCTGTAGCTGACTGTGGCTCAGATTATCAGCTTTTCATAGCAAAATTCAGGTATAAGCTAAAGAAATGGGGAAACCCACTAAAGCCAGGTGTGACTTAAATCAAATCCCCTATGAATATACAGTGGAAGTGATTACTCAAGTATAATCCCTTGAATATAGAAATTCAAGGGATTAAATCTAGTAAACAGCACCTGAAGAACTATGGACAGAAGTTTGTAATATTGTATAGGAGGCAGTGAACAAAACCATCCCAAAGAAAAAAGCCAGAAGGCAAAGTGGTTGTCACAGGAGGCTTTACAAATAGAAGGCTTTACGAAAAGAAGAGAAGTGAAAAGCAGGGGAGAAAGGGAAATGGTATACCCAACTAAATGCAGAGTTCCAGAGAATAGCAAGGAGCGACAAG
>NW_011379988.1:0-559 GCF_000754665.1 Bison bison bison
AAATAAATACATTAAAACAAACAAAAAGTAATAGATATCTTAGTAGAACTTTTCAGCATAGGACAGAGAATGAGGTTACCTCAGAGTTGCCAAGAGAGAGGTTATGGTTGAGGGCATGAAAATGGACCAGATCTTTAAGGGGGATGTATAAATTGAAATTATGCATATTATGATTAAATTGAAAATTATGCATATTATTCCCAGCTTTACACCTTTTAATTATAACCTCTCCCTGACATATCTTACTCATTTCCATCCTTGATCAAACAGTAGCTCTATCTCACACCATTCTTGAAGTTCAGGGACTAATATAATCATTACATATTTTTCTGTTGTCACCAGATGATTTTGTAAAAGGGCAGATGGATATTTGTGGTTTAGTTTTCACCATTATGTTATAGAAATTGAAGGCCCCTGAAGGAGAGAGTTTATCTTATTTAAAACTATCTCCAGCATTTAGCACAGAATTCACTACAGAGTAGGTAGTTATTACATGTTTCTCCCACAAATGAACTTTGGAGACACTATTGAAAATATGTAAAATGAATTACAATGATTC
>NW_011379989.1:0-598 GCF_000754665.1 Bison bison bison
GCTGGTAATCGTGGAAGAGCCTAGAATAAGCAAGAACCACATCTGCTGCATAAGATCAATGCCATTTTAAAAAGCAACAGGAAAAATTGAGCTGAGTTGCACCACCCGCTGTGATTCCAACACTCCCGCTGCTCAGTTCTTCTCAAGTGAAGCTTTGACAGTTTTATAGAAACTTTTATTTGTTTGGTAGTATCTAAAGAAGGCTGTTTTGGGCTGCCAAATGAAACGATCAAAATGACGTGGTTATTGCCTTGCTTCAGACTTACATTCACTGATTCACTGTAGTTTTTCTACTTCCGGAAATAGTAAACTGCAAAATACTTGACTTCTGTTAACAATTTATTAATGATATAAATGTCATACAAAATATATGGTATTATTGTATGACTTGCAACTGTGTTTTTACTCAATCTGAATAAAAAATAAACATGGTTGAGTATACCTGTACATATCTAGAAAGACTTGTATGCATGTTTGTAAGTGTATGTATATATATGTGTGCACATAATATAACTATACGTAATGTCACTTGTGTTAAATTTGTGAAGATAATTATCTTGTGGACAAAACCAAAACAGAAACCAAAGAACAATAAAAA
>NW_011379990.1:0-947 GCF_000754665.1 Bison bison bison
CCCCCCCTCTGGGAGTCTGTACATCCTGCCCTGGGGAGAATGTGTCCACTAAGCCACTGTCCCTCTCAACTGAGTCAGGGAGTGAGGCGTGTGTCACGGCTCAAGCCTGAAGCAGTGCAGTCACCATTGTAGACCCTATGGGGATGAGTTTGGAGATGGTGCCATGAAGGGCACCACCCACTTCTACCTCTGTGGCTCTTTGCCAAAGAGCTTCCTCTGGCCACTGGAGTCCAACCTGCCATGCTCACATGGGCCAAAGATGCTGCGAAGTTTACATCCATGAGAATAACTCTCAACTCATCACAGATGAGGACGCCTACAGGGCACTCATCTCCCTTCCCTCACAGTCAGGAAAACTCTAAGGCCCACATTCTATACTGGCTGGACACAGCTCCAGCTGGCTTCATTGCTCCATCTCACTTCCTACTCCTTTTCTGCATTTCTCATCTAAGAGTATGCTTTTGGGAACCTATACTAAGGCAGTAAGGGGACTGGACCTTTCCTGTTGATATGCCAGACAAGCACTCAGCGAGGCGACCTCAGGAACACCTGGGGTGGGGGTGGGTGAGAGGCTGAATAGGGCTAAAGTTAAATGTGGTTCAACTTTTCAGGGTTTGGGGCAGTGAGAGACACCCTGAACTCCTTTATCCTCAAGATCTCATACCCTTGAACTCCCAGTCCACCAGAGACCTAGGACCCATCTCCTTTGGATGTCTACCCCAGGGGTATCAATGATTAGAGATATCTAGTGACGTTATGCAGAGAAGGCAATGGCACCCCACTCCAGTACTCTTGCCTGGAAAATCCCATGCACGGAGGAGCCTGGTAGGCTGTAGTCCATGGGGTCACCAAGAGTCAGACACGACTGAGCGACTTCACTTTCACTTTTCACTTTCAGGCATTGGAGAAGGAAATGGCAACCCACTCTAGTGTTCTTATCTGGAGAA
>NW_011379991.1:0-644 GCF_000754665.1 Bison bison bison
ATCAAAGTTTTTCTATGAGTGAGATCTTTTTCTAAGTCTTTAAAACTTAAAAACTGAATTCAGCTCTGTCTATTTACAAGACGTTGCAGTATAATAGGAAAGACAAGGACACGTGTGTATGTGTGTGTATTCATATACAAAGTGGCACATGAGATAGTACAAAATCAATCTAGAAATAAGGAGACATTTCTTATAACAGAGAACAGTCAGACAAAAAATTAATGAGAACAAAATCGCTTTGTCTTTTTCCTGGAAATGATAGAAAGGAATGTTATCAGAGGTTATGTAGAGATATTGGGTTGGGGGTAGACTAAAGACTAGAGACACTTTCTAGATGAAAATAAGAGTAGGAGATGGACAGATCGGTGGAAGTAATTTGGGAGATATGAGGTAAAGTGTTCTATTCTATTATGCATTTCAAAATTTTAAAGGCATATAAATATATTATTAACCTATCTCTCCTTTCTATATGTAATAGTATACAGTTTGCAACTTGAGTTATGGAACTCAGTTATACATCCTGATGACCTATTGATGCTCACACCCTGCTTCATAATAATTAAGTCCCCTTTATATGAACCTTCAAGTTTCAAACTTTCAAAGATGCAAACATGCATTCTCATGTCCAGTCACTTAAGTCAGTT
>NW_011379992.1:0-646 GCF_000754665.1 Bison bison bison
AAAATGTTTTAACCTCTTTGAGCCTCACTTTCTTCCTGCACACAATGGGGATTCTTAGAATTAAATGAAGGAGCCAAATAAAAGGAGCTTTCTCACCTCTACTAAGTAAAAGATTCTAGATAAATTATAGCAACGGTTATCAGCACATTAAGGAATCAATGTTCACACACATGGAAGGGCAAAAGAGAAAGACCTGGAAGAAGAGCTGAAGGGCACAGGCTGTCAGTGTGGGCACATGGACAAGAGAAAGGGTGTGATTCCTGGACATGTGTCCAGTGTGAGAGCAAACACCAACAGCAAGAAGAGGATAATGAAGAGGAAGAAGAGAGACTGGACATGTGTCCAGTGTGAGAGCAAAGAGAAAAACACCAACAGCAAGAAGAGGATAATGAAGAGGAAGAAGAGAGACTCAGCTGGGTGGAGGAGAAATGTAACTTAGAAGCATGTAATTTGCCACTGACTCCAAATCAATGTAGAGAGCGACCTTTGCAGGACCACCAGCATCTGGGTGCAGGCCGGTCACCTGAAGCACAAAGCCAATGAACAGTGGGTTCCTTCACTGCCACAGTCATGATTCTGTGACAAGGGTAAATGTTTACATTTTTGAAGTGCTTTTCTCTTTTTATCTTCCCGAGTGGAAATCTCT
>NW_011379993.1:0-1013 GCF_000754665.1 Bison bison bison
ACTCATGGACATCACCAGATAGCCAATACCAAAATCAGATTGATTATATTCTTTGCAGGTAAAGATGGAGAAACTCTATACAGACAGAAAAACAAGACTAGGAGCTGACTGTGGCTCAGTTCTTGAACTCCTTATTGCCAAAATCAGACTTAAATTTATGAAAGTAGGGAAAACCACTTGACCATTCAGGTATGACCTAAATCAAAGCCCTTATGATTATACAATGCAAGTGACAAATAGATTCTAGGGACTAGAATTCTAGACAGAGTGCCTAAAGAACTATGTACAGAGGTTCCTAAAGAACTATGTACAGAGGTTCATCACATTGTACAGGAGTCTGTTATCAAAACCATCCCCAAGAAAAAGAAATGCAAAAAGCCAATATAGTTGCCTGAGGAGGCATTACAAATAGCTGAGAAAAGAAGAGAAGCTAAAGGCAAAGAGAAAAAGAAAGATATACCCATTTAAATGTGAAGTCCCAAAGAATAGCAAGGAGAGATAAGAAAGCCTTCCTAAGTTATCAATACAAAGAAATAGAGGAAAACAAAAATGGGAAAGACTAGAGATCTCTTCAAAAAAAATTAGAGATACCAAGGGAATATTTCATGCAAAGATGGGCACAATAAATGAAGGAAACTGTATGGACCTAACAGAAGCTGAAGATATTAAGAAGAGGTGGCAAGAATACATGGAAGAACTATGTAAAAAAGATCTTAATGACCCAGATAACCATGATGGTGTTATCATTCACCTAGATTCAGATATCTTGGAATGTGAAGTCAAGTGGGTCTTAGGAAGAATCACTATGAACAAAGCTAGTGTAGGTGATGGAACTCCAGTTGAGCACTTTCAAATCCTGAAAGATGATGCTGTGAAAGTGCTGCACTCAATATGCCAGCAAATTTGGAAAACACAGCAGTGGCCACAGGATTGGAAAAGGTCAGTTTCATTCCAATCCCAAAGAAAGGCAATGCAAAAGAATGCTCAAACTACCACACAATTGCACTCATCTC
>NW_011379994.1:0-735 GCF_000754665.1 Bison bison bison
GCTACAGCTGCAGACGACCAACCCCCAGCAGCCGGCCGGGTCCCACGTCCGCTCCACTGAGGTCTGAGCGGCTTCTCCAGGAAAGGCCCGAGGCTCTGAGGCCCGAGTGACCCAGACTGGGCACCCCCAGGCCCCGGACGCCATGGGGTGGGCCACCGGACCCTCAGGGTGAGCTCCAGGACCAGCCCCACAGTGTAGCCAGGACCCAGACTGGCTGCTGCGCAGGCGGGGGCAGCCCTGGACTCGAGGGCGCCCGGGGGCAGTGTCACGGGAGCCGGGGCCTCCCTCCTCCCTGCCGGCTCCCCAGGCCCCGTTATCCAGCACACAGCTTGTGAAAATCTCACACAAAATAAACTCCCCGGCAGGAAGAAGAGGACTTGTGTTTCCTGCCAAGATGGGAAACCCTGGGGTTCGGCAGCCCCGAGGCTAGGGCAACTCCCTGCCCTGGCTCCAGCTCGGGGACAGCTCCAGAAGCACCCCCACCCTGGGCCAGTCCCCCCCCCCAGGCCAGTCTGTGCTCGGTGCGGACATGCGCCCCCCCCACCCTAGCATGCCGCCTCCAGACCCTGCCTCAGCCACTCGGCGGGGCCACAGGGTGGGAATGGAGGCCCCAGCACACAAAGCCTCAGTGGACCACCCCCCAGACGCCCCCCTCAGCCGACCAGCCCAGCCCTTCCCCACCCAAGGGCCCTACCCTGCTAGGCCAAGGCGCCATGCCCACCCCCGGCCTGGTGA
>NW_011379995.1:0-651 GCF_000754665.1 Bison bison bison
CATTCTTCAATTTGAGTCTGAATTCGGCAAGAAGTTCATGATCTGGCCACAGTCAACTCCCAGACTTGTTTTTGCTAGCTATATAGAGTTTCTCCATTTTTGACTACAAGGAATATAATCAACCTGTTTTGGTATTGACCATCTGGTGATATCCATGTGTAGAGTCTTCTCTTGGGTTAATGGAAAGGGTGTTTGCTATGACAGGTGTGTTCTTTTCACAACACTCTGTTAGCCTCTGCCTGCTTCATTTTGTACTGCAAGGTCAAACTTGTCTGTTACTCTTGACTTCCTACATTTTCATTCTAGCCCCCTATGATGAAAAGGTCATCTTTTTTTTTGTTTTTAGCTCTAGAAGGTCACATAGGTCTTCATAGAACCGTTCAACTTCAGTTTTCAGCGTTAGCGGTTGGGGCATCAATTCAGTTCCGTCACTCAGTCGTGTCTGACTCTTTGTGACCCCAGGGACTGCAGCCAAGTTTCCCTGTCCATCACCAACCCCTGGAGCTTTCTCAAACTTATGTCAATCATTGGACATGTCCATGGTTGGGGCATAGACTTGGATTATTTTAATGTTGAATGGTTTGCCTTGGAAAAGAGCCGAGATCATTCTGTCATTTTTGAGACTATACCCAAGTACTGCATTTCAGACTC
>NW_011379996.1:0-725 GCF_000754665.1 Bison bison bison
GTTCTCTAGCCTGCCTGACAGGCTTGTCCAGCCACATGTGATTGTTCACAGCCTCCCAACCGTGAGAGGCACGAGATGCTCTAAACTTTCTAAAAACAGATTCTTTTGAGAAGTCAGAAAACTATTAGTATAGTATTAGTAGGCTAGTTAGGAATTATTCCGGTGGAGGGTTTCATTGTTGAGCCAATATTTGCTGCTACATCTCCATATCCCTTGCCCCTTATGCACAATAATGAATATAACTAACATATAAGAGAAATAAGTATTAACCTTGATATTAATCACGTTGGACCTTAGGCTAAGTAAATTCTTTTCTTGATTATAGCCCACTGCACCTTTGCCCTGTAGGAATGCAAATTTATCTGGTGCCTTCAGAGGTGGTGCCTGACTTAAGAAAAGTCACCTTTGGCGAAAATGAGTTTTCTGGTTGACTAATCATCATCAGAAAGGGACATAAAATGTTAGCAGGCCTCTTGGCCAGAAGATGATGTAAATCACCTGAGAACTTTGTATATCGGAAGGAATGCAGAAAAAAAGCGTGGTTTCAATAAGGATCAGGACTGCTAACCCCATGTGACTTTGTATTTTCCATTTATCTCTGTGTATAACTCAATGTATAAAAGCGGACCTGGAAAATAAAAAAACGGATCAGTTCCTGGAAAGACTGGCCTCCTCATGTCGTTCTTTCTCTCACCTTCTGGCTGAATTCCCATCTGGAGCGTGGA
>NW_011379997.1:0-851 GCF_000754665.1 Bison bison bison
CTTCTGTCCATGGGATTTTCTAGGTAAGAATGCTGAGTGGGTAGGCATTCCTTTCTCCAGAGGATATTCTCTGACCCACGGATCAGAGCCACGTCTCCTGCATTACAGACAGTTTCTTTACCACTGACCCACTGGGGATGCCCCAAAATAAAATAAAAAAATTAGAAGACTTTCTGACTTTTCAAAACTTTACTATAGTAATAAGTTTAGGAATAGACCACTCAGTGATTATGGATCATGTACTATGGAATCTAAAAAAACTGTGTAATGACACACATACAAAAAAAAACAACTCATAAAAAACTTATAAACTCATTAAAAAAAAAGAATACACTCATGAAGGCTGGCAGTATGCAAATAAACTAGAAGGCTAATGTTCATCCATTTAAGAACTATTCACAGAGTTCTAACTCTGTGATTGGCTTGGATAAGTAGGAAAAACCCCTGGGCTCATGGGAATCACCTTCTAGTGGGCAATTTAAACAATACAGAAGCCAATCGATAAATTATGAAGATAACTTCATTTAGAGTAAGTGCTACAAAGATAACAAACAGTGACTCCTGGTAGGAGGCATACTATAAATTTGGCTTCCAGTGGCAGCCTCACTGAGCAGGGGGTGTGTTAACTGAGTCACAGTTGAATAGCAAGGAGTCTACTGTGTCATTTCTTATTTTGGGGGGCTCCAAAATCACTGCAGATGGTGACTGCAGCCATGAAATTAAAAGATGTTTACTACTTGGAAGGAAAGTTATGACCAACATAGACAGCATATTAAAAAGCAGAGACATTACTTTGCCAACTAAGGTCCATCTAGTCAAGGCTATGGTTTTTCCAGTGGTCATGTATGGAT
>NW_011379998.1:0-673 GCF_000754665.1 Bison bison bison
AGGTGAGTAAATATGTGTATAGCCATTTTGGTCTGAGTATATTTGTTTGAGTGAATGAATGAGAACATATGTGTGAGTATGTCAGTGTACCCTCCATTTTGAGTCAATCTCTGATCAAGAACATATCGATGAATAAATATGTGTGCATGTATGAGACTGATGTGAGCCCATTCGTGGATAAGAGTGTTGGTGTGAGTATATTTGTGTGTTAATACCTATTGGTAGCTATTCATGTATGTGAATTTGTACATGGATGTTAGCTTGTTCATGTGTATGAATTAATGTGTAATGTAAGCATACTAGTTTGCATGGCGTTGCTAATGTATGTGTAAATTTACGAGTGAACATGTGAGCATATACTTGTTAGTGGGTATGTACATCTGTGGGTATCTGAATGTGTGAGCTTCATGATGAGTGTGAAAATGTTTATCTGCAATTGAAAAGGTGAATGTGTTCTTGTTTATGTTAATTTGCATGTGTGAAGGGATTTGAGAGTGTATGTATGTGCAGGATCTGTGCATGTGAGCTCATATTACTATGTCTTTATGTTGGAATAAACTTGTGATCATGTTTTCGTGAGTGAATGGATGTTTGAGCACCTTCATACGAAGGCAATGGCACCCCACTCCAGTACTCTTGCCTGGAAAATCCCATGGATGGAGGAGCCTGGTAG
>NW_011379999.1:0-637 GCF_000754665.1 Bison bison bison
GGAGCCTCTCTGGGTTCTTGTTCACCCAGTTGGGAATGGCAAGCCCACAGAAGATGGAGAAGCCGAAGATGAAGAGGTTTCTGGATGAGTTCAAGTCCACGTACTGCAAGAGAGAGGCCTGGAGCCATCAGCACCTATACTGAACACCAAGCACCCCTCTAAAGTGCCCCCTGTTCGCCCATCACTGGAGGCTGGAGGGGGAGGTTGGATTCAGAGGGCACAGGCTCTGGGTCAAGTCCAAACTCCCCCTTGACCCTGAGAGCTGAGGGGTTTGGATAATTCGATACAAACGGATCCAATTTTGTTTTTCAGAAGTTTGGATGTTCCTGGTTACTTCTTCCCTCCATTTGGGGCCGGTGCATTTGCTGGGGCTGGAGGATGCCCTTCTCCTCCCTTGTCCCCAGGCTGTTCCATTCATCTCCATCCCCATGGGCTCCTCTCAGGAGATGTAATGCTGCTGCTTTTCCAAGGGTGCCTTGCCTCACCTGGAGATTGGAAATCCCCACGGCAGTGATGACCCCGAACATCACCAGGAACATGCCTCCGATCACAGGTGTCGGGATGGTGGCAAATGCAGCCCCGATCTTCCCAAATATGCCCATCAGGAGCAGCACGCAGCCCGCAGCGACAATCACCA